>NW_027070570.1:7868-21503 GCF_002906115.3 Quercus suber | reverse complement strand
TATATATATATATATATATATTTAATTGAGAGGTCTTGAATTCTATACATAGTGGAGAACGAAAAATTGATGAAAACAAACGCAAATTAAATTTTGTTTTCCTCCATTAATGGAAGGGATAAGTAGGATTCCCATGGAGGGTACCGTGCGTACCATCCCCAATATCTCATATTTTATATGTAAAATCAATAGTGAAGTCATATTTTATTTTTAGGGGACAAAACATAAAATTAAATTATATATATAATAATTACAAGTGTGTGAAATGATGGAGGCTAGGAGGCAATAACACGTAACCAACAAATGACAGTCTAAGTATGAAATGCAATCAGTTAAGGCATTGCAGCAGCCTACCCTATATATTGTGGATTGTGGTTTAACAGCTCTCTAGCAGCCAAGCCAACTATAACTTAAATAAATTAAGATGCTAAACTAAAGATCCAGGTCATTTGCAAGATGCAAGTTCAAGTTGTAACAATTACGTAATTAAGGGTCAAAGTTAGTTGGACTTAATTGTAACCAAAAACCAAACCATTATTTGTGTAACATCCAAATATTGCAATTAGTTGGTTAGGATTTAATTTGGTTAATACAGCTTAAACTGATAAGAATTAAGCTAATCTCGAGCCAATCGAGTTGCTTTAGGATGAATGGGCCAATCATAATTCTGATATGTATATACCCTAGCTAGGAGAGGTGGGTGGGTGTCCATTCTCCATTCTCGTCAAGAACCAAAGAAGGACTACTCTCACTACAATATAAGTTATATAACTAAGCCTTTGCAATATCTAACAAGCAGAGTCTAATGTGGGTCATATAGAAGTAGAAGTATTCACCAACACAGAAAAATGGCTGAAGTAACCAGCTCATGACTTAAACAGATTGGCCTCATTTGTTAAACTTTTTTTTTTTTTTTTTTTTTTTAATTATTGAATAAAATTCTAGCCTTTAGTGTTATTCCAGAGATTCTGCATTTCACAACCTAAGCCTAAACTGTTGGCCCATCATAGCCTGCATCATTAAACCTCAATCCATTCTTCTTAAAGCAAAATAGATATCAATTGGCTTCAATTACAAACACCTATAGTCTCAATAGGAAACTATTTTTGCAACTATTTTCACCCATTTACTGTATTCTTGCAAATATTTGTTTGGACATCGTAAAGACAATTGTGGAAATTAAATGCCCTTGAGCCCGGTAAAACGGGTAAGTCACTACCAATAACAATAACAATGATAAAAAATAGTCTAGAGTGAATAATATTTCATATAAAATAGGGTATTCTAGCAGTATTTTGTTTAAATGTTCCTAATAGCTTTGAGCTTTTGTTCAAATGGAACTTCTATTCCTTAAAAAAAAGAGTAAGGAATGTATTGGTCCAAGATTCAATGGATGCATATATAACTTATCAATAAAAAAAATGTTATGGATGACATGTGTAACTTACGTCTAATTAAAAATGAATTATTATCATGTCAAAATAATTTATGTTGCCAAATATCTTAAAATTTAATTTGTTGATTTTTTTTGGTGTATTCATAACATCCATGATTCAAATGCTCCCTCCTGGTCCATTGTAACTATCAAATTATTTATATATATAAAAAAAATTATTCCTCTAAAAAAAAAAAAACAAAAACAAAACCAAAGAAATAATGATATAATAGGTATTAATTAATAGTGTTTAGTAAATATGTAATAGTTTGAAAAATATAGTTATTTTATATCACTTTATTTATTTATTTTTCTTTGGATTAATGATAGTGTTTAAGTTTTTAGAGTATTTGACTACACATTTACATGGAAAAGGTTAGACGTTTGGAATAAAAGAATTCATGAAGAGTTGGAGATTACTTAGTCATTGTTTTTTTAGAGAGTTTCAACTGATGGCGTCTGCTCCTTATGATAACTTTTTATCATCAGACCAAAACACCAATCAGTTTTTGGTGTAGGCGGGGATTGAATCTCAGATCTTATACAACCATCAAAGATTTTACCAGTTAAGCTTACTGGAACCTACTACTTAGCTATTG
Organism: Quercus suber; assembly: GCF_002906115.3. Lineage (NCBI taxonomy): Eukaryota > Viridiplantae > Streptophyta > Magnoliopsida > Fagales > Fagaceae > Quercus > Quercus suber. The sequence goes on along the minus strand of NW_027070570.1, from coordinate 19,469 downwards.
TTAATTGGCTTTGTTTTCATACTTCTTTTTTTTTTTTTTGGAGGAAAATTGGCTTTGTTTTCGTATTTCTTACGAGTTAAAAATAAGCACATCACTGGCCCGTCAAGTTAGTGGTCTTGTCCCTTAATAAAGAATAAAAAAAATTCTGATGTTCGCTTCAAACGTATAGCGGAAAAAGGGAATATGCTTCACAAAAAGAGTGAATATGCTCTTCACTTCACATGATTTGTTGTATCTTTTCAAGAGCACTCGCAGCAGTGGTGCTAAATAGCTATATTGCTATTTTTTAGCACCACTTAACGCAAAAGAAGCCCACAGCAGTGGAGCTATAAGCAAAAATTTTTGCTTCTCCGCTACATTGCACATCAAAGGTAAAAAAAATAAAAATAAAAAAAAAAATAAAAAAAATAAAAAAAAAAAAAAAAAAAATTTAACTTTAACTTCTCCAAATAACACATGATTTTTTAGTTCTTTGTTAGTAAATAGTTTTTTGCTAAAATGTACAATTATCATCGTGAATTTTTTTTTATTGCTTTTGTTTAGTTTTTAGTTTGGATAGTTGCTATTTGTTAAGTCAATGGTGTTTATACTAGTTTATTGTAGTTGCAAAAAATTTAACTTTAACTTCTCTAATAACATAAGATTTTTAGTTCTTTGTTGGTAAAATAGTTTTTTTTTGGCTAAATATACAATTATCATTGTGAATTTATTGTTTTTGTTAAGTTTTAAGGTTGAATAGTTACTATTTGGATAGATTAACTAGGCTAATTGAGGAAAAAGTGGTCTAAAGTTTTGAAAGGAGCCAAACTAAAATATATATATATATATATGTATATATAATAACAAAAAAAAATAATAATAATAATAATTTTGGACCTAGGAGGGGACCGGGTCCCCTTGGGCCCCACCTGGTCCGTCCCTGCAAGTGATATAAAAGAATTATGCGCATATATATATATATATATTTGTATGTTGTAAACGTGAAGGGATTATAGAATGGTTAAACCTTTTCTTTAATTGACTTTTCGTGGTTGCCTTACTTGAAATAATTTTACCACTGCAAATTCTATAGTTGGCAGTCGCTGGATTTTGTAAACGGATGATGATGAAATTGCTTTCAGCATATAAAAACAGAAAAAAAGAATGGGTTACGGTTTGTTTTGGTGGTCCTAACCAGTTGTTTATGTTTTATTTCTGATTAATTATATACCATCATGGTGTTTTCTCCCATCAGGAACTTGGGAACTTACAGGTAACATGAAAAAGATCCTGAGTGGAAAATTAAGAACAAATACTATTTCTAGTTTTCTAAGGCCTGCATTTTAGGGATTCGTTACCTGTCATTTTGACACTGAATATATGGATAGGTGGTATTGAGATATATGGAATCTGTTTTTTTCCTCTTTTTCTCAATGGTGTTGCCTTACGTTATATATTTTGAGTCATCAAAAAAGTTTCCATCCTAAATTCCTAAATACCTTTCATATATGTTAGTTATTGTTTCTCTGACATTTTCTGGAACAGTCCCATGGAATCACATGACATGGAAGATTGATGTGCACGAAAAATATATAAAAAAGTACTCTTATATTTGCATTTTGGCCTCACTTTTATGCTATTTTGTAACTGATTCTAAGTTGTCTTTGTTTACAAATAATAAAGGATTTACATACAAAATGAGTCTAGGCCAATGTTCAAGCTAACTAAGTTGAGACCCAAGGCGTGAATTCAAGAGAAGATCAAAAACAAAAAAAGAATGAAAAATAAGAAGCAGCCTAAGATTCAATTCAACAAGGATGAAGTTTGCAAGGAAAGAAACTCCTAAAATCAAGCAATGGGACCTGTCAAAAAATAAATAAAAGTCAGCGTTTATAGCAAGGAATCCCTCGCATGTGTGTGTCTTGGAAATATAAATTCCTTGTTCTACTTGTATTAGGATTATTGCATAGTGTGTCAAATGGCTCTTTTCCTATATAAGTCCCTAGGTCAGTTTGTACATACGTGACCCAGGAAAAAAAAAAAGAAAAGAAAAAAAGAGAAGGACTAGGGCTATATTGTGACTATTTTCTTCTCTAATTTATTTGTCTAGTTTAATTTTTAATATTTAATTTTTGTGTTTTATTTAAACGAACATGAGTAGTTAAATTTTCAGTGAGAGTTAAGATTACTAGTATTATTTATGTAATTTAATTTTTTTCACAATAATTGTTCTTTAATGATTTAAATTGTTCTTCGTTTATAGCAATTGGCTAAGATAAGATTCTTAATATGAGTTCAATATAATCATGTTTTTCTCATGATTTTGGATTTATCTTAATTAATTGAATGCTTGGTTTATAATCATTTGATTTTAAAATTGGATATCTTTAACTTATACAATTGATGATTTGATTTTATATTTGGGAAGCGAAGAAGAGCACGTTTTAGATTTTTAAAACAGGGGTTTTAATGATAATATTTTCCATGATAGTAAGATTGACTTCTAGATTATCATGCAGTGGGCTGGAAAAAATTAATGATCATGAATATATACTGATATGAATTAACAAAGCAGATTTCAAAACCTTAATTCATTTATCTTGTTTGTTTACATCTTTTACTACTTTAATAATATATTTGTTAGGTTCTAAAAGTTTAAAACAATTGACAAACCGTGAGCACAAACTTGTTTAGGTATAAATCTTAGAGTATATAGAGTTTATTAGACAATTCTCAAGGTATTACAAGTCATAATACAAGAACATTCAAGCTGCAAAAATGAGAGTTCAAATTTTGTGAAACCCGGCCGATTGAAAATTAGATCTAACCGATCGAAAATCGTAGAAAATTAGATTCTACAGAGTTTTAATTAAGCCCAACAGCCCATTGGCTTATTAAGTGATTAGGGTTTCAAATCTATTTCACATAGTTTTTAAAGGAAACCCTAAGACACATTTTGAAAAGACTTTGGAGGTGCTCTTGTGAGATCTAAAAGGTATTTTTCCTTCCTCTTTCAAAGTCACTATCAGAAATTATTCTCATATCATTAGATCTGGTAGATCTAAAGTTGCTGCAACAAGATCATTACTGATAGTGATCTGAAACCTTTGAGTGGGATCTCAAAGTCACAAGTAAGGGTGCTTGTGTTGTTGTAAATCCAAGGAGAGAAGGAATCCATAGATTCGGAGCTTGCACGTGGTTGTGTCCATAAGTTACTACATGAGATAGTAATAGATTTAGAGTTAAATCTGATTATAAAAGCTTCAATTATCTTATAGTGGATTTATTTTACCTTGAGAATAGTTAGGTCAAATCCTTCCCAGGTTTTTACCTTGAAACGATTCGTTTCATCAATTTTCCAAGGTCATCATATCGTGGTGTTATTTATTTTCTGCTGCTTTACATAATATGATTTAATATTGTTTAACCTAGATCTGAATAATTAATATAATTAATTACTTGGTTAATATGTTAGGTTAAATAATCTGGTTTAAGGGGTCTAAATGAACAAACAATATTTGATTGGATTAATTATTTTTTTAGTTTATTTGATTTCAAAACAACCAATTTTTATTAAACTAGATTAGGATTTATTTGATTAAAGTTTAATTAATTTTCCTATGCTCATACAAGTTCCTCTAAATTCGATTTCATTATTGCTAAACTATTCTTCGGTACGGTTAATGTTCTTATGAGTGCTTATAAATTTCACAACACAGATCATATATATTCACAAAACTCAGCTATGGCTTTTCATAGTTTCTTATTTGTCGAAAGTTTACATTTTTTTGTTGTTGGAAAAAAGCTAGTTTTATTGCTTTTTTATTAAAATAAAAAGTTAGGCAAAAAGCAAAAGGGCTGGAGAGCTTCTAACCAAACTAAAACATGTCTAACCAGATACATTGATAACACTGCTAGCATATGGATAACAAATACTTTTAACCAAAAAAAAAAAAAAATTTATAATTAGAAACACAATAGGCAGAAACTAAAGAAATAATAATACGTGCCTCTACATTTTTAGCCCTTAACCGTAAAGCCCATACTCATTGGTGAATTTCTCACACTTTTAGGTAGCTGGATCTGCAGGTCATCAAATCAATTCCCAGAGACATGAACATGAAAATTCAAAGTAAGATATAGGGGTCTAAAAAATACTACTACAAACGAACTTGAAAAAAAAAAAAAAAAATTCCGCCAATGTTAAGGGAAGAGAAAATCAACACCAAACATGAATCAATGCAATTGAATGAGACATGTTTTTTTTTTTTTTTTTTTTTTTTTTTTTTTTTTTTTTTTTTTTTTTTTTTTTTTTAAGTACACTAACCCCTCCCCTCTTTTGCTGTATTTCTTCAATCATATTTTCCATAAATTAACTAACGCTAAACTTTGTTTATTTCAATGGAANAGAGAAAATCAACACCAAACATGAATCAATGCACTTCAATGAGACATGCTTCTTTTTTCTTTTTTTTTCTTTTTTTAAAGTACACAAACCCCTCCCCTCTTTTGCGTTTTCTTCAATCCTAATTTTCATAAATAACTAATACTATACTCTGTTTGTTTTGATGGAAAACTTTGTGCAAAGATAATTTTCCGTGTTTTCAGTGTTTGATAGTATCAGAAAAAATGAGTTAAATGAAAACTATATTTTTTTAACAAAAAAAGTATGGCTTATTTTTAGAGATTATTTTCCATAAAATTAGGTGATTGTTTTTCAACTTATTTAAGTTTGCTACCAAACATAGAAAAATAAGACAGTTTTACAAAAAAACTAGTATTTAGCCCGCGCAATGCACAAGAACATTTTACTTATTTTAAATCCAATCAACTTCACATAACAATACATTAAAATTCATCAGGTAATCTTAACACATCCATTCGTTTGTCCTTATTGTAATCAATTTCTAATGCTTTTTTTTTTTTTATTAATGCATTTTTCCAATAAAATAGTGACACATAATTAATGACTTTGGTGTAATTGCAATATAATTTATATACAAATTAGCATTATTTTGAACATCAAATAAATTATAAATTATTTAAAATTGCGTGTACAAATATTTATGCAAGATATTACAAAGAAGTTGATAGATCATAGATCAATGTAACAACTCCTCAAATTTTTACATTAAAAATTGTATAAAAATTCACTACAATAGAAACATTGTAAGGCCAAAATGGCCAAATACCACATTTTGGCCATTTTGGCCTTACAATGTGAATAGAAAATAATTTATGCAAAAAAGAGAGTGAACAATTTTTTTAAATAATGCTGAACAAAAAATAATTTTTTGCAAAATTATAGAAATAGTTTATACAAAAAACAGTTAACAATTTTTATGAGAAACAATGAACAATTTTAATTAATGTAGAAATTAAATTCATATTTCAAAATTAAAATCTTTATATTTTCCAATGCTTCTATTTAAATAAATAAAAACATAAAAAAGCTAATTATTTTTATCTTTATGTTTATTTGTCAATTATCCCTAAACAAAAAAAAAAACAAAAATTACACAGTACTCGAGCTTGGTAAACTCGAGTACTGTACAAATAAAATTATTTGCATTTTATTTATAAAAGGTACTCGAGCTTGGGATTGTGTTGCATGGTACTCGAGTTTACCAAGCTTGAGTACCACATTTTTTTTTTTAATTGTCCAATTTCCAGCACGGTGGAACTATAAAATTGGGTACTCGAGTTCATCAAACTCGAGTACTAGAAAAAGTGGTAGATCGTCATTTATTTTTGAAACAATATTTTTTTGCTAAAAATTTTATAAAAAGGTGGTATTTGGCCACTTTGGCCAACATTGTAAAAAATCATTTACAATTTATTGAGGCAATAGTTGAGAAGTTAATGGAGCAATGTCTTTTGATTTTGTTTTTCAACAAAATTTAATATTAACCTATTTTCAAAATATAACACATTAACTAGTGAAAAAAAAAAAAAAAACACATTTTTTTTAGAGTTAACCAAAATAGTGGTACTCTATCACCATTGGTCATCCCTTATATGACATGAAGAGGGAGGCTTTCTTTCCAATGTGGGACAAGAGCAAAAATTGCCTAGGCTCCAATTGGTCTAGCCCTTGGCCTTGAAGCAAAAAATGCCCCGACACCAACCTACAATTGAACCTTTGCTCTAATATCCAATTGGACTTAATCTTGTAGCAGACTTCTTTCCCATGTTGCATAAATCTCCAATTTGTGACTAACTCCTTTGCACAGATCCCAGTTTGTAACTAACTTCAGCAACTGAAATGAATGTTGTTGGCTGTAAAGTTCTTTACTTCATCAACAATGAAGATTAGTTACAAAACCCTATGGCGTACATACACAGTGGTTTCTCACAAAGAAACTTAAACTTTTGGTCTCTGTATCCGTGTATGACGGTTTTTAAAATAAGCCTTATATATGTCTAAGGTTGTGAGAAATGAAACCCTAAACAAATTCATCAACATGGGCCAAATTTTAAATTTGNTTTTTCTTTTTTTTTTTTTTTTTTTTTTGTCTTTTTTGTCGTCAAAGCTTCCAAGGTTTTCTTCATCTATATTTTGTAAGACCTTTATACCCTTTTTTTTCATCATATTACATGTTTTCATGCATTTTTCATTGAATTTTTAGTGATTTTCGCACATTAGAAAATTTAGGGGTTTTGATGAAAATTTGGTTTTTGTTCAATTCTAAACCATGGGTTTTTGTTCATGCATCATTTAAACATGATTCACATGCTTTAATTTCAAAATTTTTAATTCTTACTGAAAATTTCGAAATTAGGGTTCTAAGTTCTTGAGAATTTAGGGATTTTGTGAAATTAGGCAAAATTGAGTGAAATTAACTTATGAAATTGATAAATTGAGTAATTATAACCTGTTTTATACTTGTTGTGACATCCAATTTGTCAATACAAGGTTTTATCTGAGAATTGCTTGGTTTTCAAATTGGGAATTTTCTATAATTCTTAAATTTACCTTGACAAATTTGCAAATTGTGATGATTCTAGATTGTGTAAGAATAGTAGATCATGCATCATGCAAGAATCAATGTCATGCATCATATAGTTTTTTTTTTTTAAATTGCATGTTATCTTGTCTCTAATCCTTCTTATGTAGTCTGCCCTTGGTTTTTGTTTTGTTTTGTTGTTTTTACTCTTAGACATGGCTCCTAAACCTAGTGGGAAATTTAAGACTAGAGCCAAAAGGACCCTTGGTTCTTCCTCTTCATCTGGTTTTGTTGTAGGTGTTAGGTTTTTTACTGAAAAGTGTGAGGAAACCTATGAGACCTTGAACAAGTATAGGTCAATTTGGGGTGAAAGGGAGATAGTTCTAAGTGAGTTAGATCCTTCCATTCATAGGACTTTTGTGGCTAGGAACTGGTTTTCTTTGTGTGAGGTGTCTGAACTTCCTCTTGCTGCCTTGATTAGAGAGTTTTACTCTAATCTTTTGGTCTATTCTGAGGTTACCGGTGGTCATTATTTGACTACTTGGATCCGTGGTCAAGATTTTACTATAAGTAAACAAGTTGTTTCTGAGGCTTTAGGAGTACCCTTAGTTCGTAAACCCGTTTATCCTTACACAAAGTTTCCTGCTGTAGATGATATGATGTCCCTTCTGATGGAAACAAGAGTCTACGCAACGGAAAAATTAAATTGATGGATCTACTTCATTTATAATTGTCAACATGTGCCATATAAGTTTTAGAATTAGAGAATAAAGTTGTGTACCTTGAAGCAGTGAAATTCAAAACTGAAAATTCAGAAGTTCTTGAGAAGACTTTCAATCTTCACTCCAATTCCACTAACACCCAAGATGTGTGGTCTCTCAATCAGATATATGAGTTTGTTCTAGAGAGAATTGAAGAGTTTCCAACACTCATATACATACCAATTCTTCTTCTTATATTAAATCTATATGTTTCTCTCTATATATCTGATTATCTAATTGGGCTAACCTTTGGGCCTTCCCAATTGGGCTTTAGAATGTGGCTTGGAGTGGGACTAAAAGGGAACAAATAAGACTCTAGCTCTAATGGGCCTTGGGCTTTTCTGTCAACGCTTGACAAGTCCAAAGTTACCATTAATTATATTTAATACCACTATATAAATATAATTGCACTCTAGGCCTTATTAATAAATTATATCCTAAGACTTTATTGTACATGCAGCCCCTTCATAAAATAATTGTAGTAACACAAACTCATGAATGAAGACTGTCACTTTGTGAATTATTACATCTTAATCCTTGAGTACTCGATTTAATCCTTTTAAGTTATTCATCATATATATACTTTAGTCTTACTAAAGTGGTTAGGCCTAACTCTCTGAATAACAAAACCATTAAACTTATCTCAAGGGAATATTTTGTATTTCTGTTAAGAGACTATGAATTCCATCTTAAGAATATATGTTCCATTAACACTAAATGTGACTGCCCAATATACTGAGGTTTTGACCGTTACTTTAGATCTCACTCCTGATATATCAAAGCAACCTACACTTCATGATCAGGTCCATTATTCTCTCAGGATTAAGAGTTCATGTAAATGAAATTTGTGAGATTTATTATTCAATTAACAGTCATTAGGAGAATAATAAATCTCACAGCAGTCCTGTTCAATATGTTTTAACTCTTAAAACATATCAATATATCAACTAGAAGTCACCACTTCCATGACCAAGACAAATCATCTTAGTTGATATGTTATAGTCTTCGAAAATGAAATGCCCAATTTCATCACTGACTACGAACCAAATTCTAATTTTACAAAGAACTTGTGACTTATATCTTCTATGACTAAATCACATACTATGCATCTCATGAATTATATGATAATGTCCAAACATTCATGTTACTATTATTTCAGATAATAATAAAACAACTTTGTTAATTGCAATATTAAGTCATACATCATGTCATACATAATATAATACATAGCATTACACAATAGGATTCTAGGGTACAAATCCCAACACCTTATTTGTGGTAGTCCTGTTTCTTGAGGATCAAAACCAAGAATCAACTCTTGTGAGTTTACTTAGCTTAACTCTTTATACTTACGGATCACTTGTCATAACATCCAGACTATCTCTCATGTTCATACCGTACCTATAGAGCGTTGTGCTTTTCTTTATGCTCTTATTACTGATGGTATTATGTGTTTCCCTTCTATGTTTATTCAATCTATTATCGATGTCTATAGAAGTAAGAGTAAAGGTCAAAAGCTTTTCTTCCCCTTGCTCATTTTTAGGATTTTGAGATATTTAGAGATGTCTGAGTTTCCTTCCCTAGAGTTAGTACATATTATGGCCCCCATAGGAACTACCTATCTTAGAGAAAGACAGGCACAGATGAAGAGTGCTGAGCCAAGCACTAGGACTTCTAAGAGACTTAAAGGAGATGCTTCCACTACCTCTGGTACCATGTTTGCTACAGAGGAGACTTATGTGGATCCTACTCTTGCTATGAATCCTGTTATTCGTTCTGAGGATGTTGATCCTTCAGGAGCTCCACCATTGTCACTTTAAGCCATGACGCAATCTATCATGACGACTTAGGCTACTCAGGGACAGTTGCTTAATAAGCTATTGACTGAGGTTGCATCATTGAGAGCCAATTTCTCAAATTATAGAAGTTCTTTTCCACCACCTCCACCCTTTGAGAGCTAACATTGCCTTTGGTGATACGCAGTAGATCTATGTACATAGGGGGGATTTATGTATTTTGGCTAGGGGGAGTACTTTACTTTACTTTACTTTGTTTTATTGTATTTTATTTTATTCGGTTTCGATGTATTTCTACCTTTAGTTATTTTCTTTGTTTCACTTAAACATTGATGTGATGAGATTATGATAGTTAATGATTCTGAGGCTATTCATGTTGATGTGTTCACTATCTACTTGTGTTTTTGTGATTTCAAGGTTTAAATTCTATTTAGAATGTTTAACTATATTTTCCACACATGCGTTTATGAGTTGTTTTCAATGTTTCAAGAATTTACAGGTTAAATCTTTCAACAGTTGCTGATTATACTAGTAAATAATAGTTAGTATTTGTGTAAGATATATAATTGGACAATAACTTGTATTTGAGCCGGTTTTTATTTAAGCATTATTTTGGTATGTGTGTTTTGTCACGGATTGCCAAAGGGGGAGATTGTTAGGTTCTAAAGATTTAGATTAAATGTTTAGAATCATGGTTGTAATGTGTTGGCAAACCGAGAGCAAAACAAGTCTAGTCTAAGTATTTAGAGTGTGCTTAAATAAGTGTGTTTCAAGATTTCAAAGTCCAGTTGATTGCAATAAAAAGAATTCAAGTCCTGCCTTTCTTGACCGATCGAGAAATAGACCCGACCAATCGAAAATCGCAGATAAGGTTATTCTATAGAAGGTTATTTCAGTCCAATCACAACAAAAACGTTTAGGGTTTCACTTAAACTTCTCCACATATAAAAAGAAAACCATAGCTTTGTTTTGGAGACTTTTGGAAGACTTGTGTATTACTCCTAGTGAGATTTGAGAGGTTCTATACCTTCTAATTACACAAGATTCTATCGAAGCAAAAACTACAATCAAGGATTGGTAGAACTAGTTGTTGCATTCAAGATCAACTACTGATGGTGATCTAAAACCTTTGAGTGGAGTCTCAAAGTCACAAGCAAGGGTGTGCTTGTGTTGCTGTTAATCCAAGAAGAGAAGAAGTCTGTGAATTCGAAACTTGCACATGGTCGTGTCTGTAAATTACTACATGACGTAGCATTAGATTTAGGGTTAAATCTTTTGTAAAAACTTCAATTCTCTTATAGTGGATTTAATTTACCTTGAGGATAGTTAGGTCAGATCCTCCCTAGGTTTTTACCTTAAAACGAGTTAGTTTCATTAGTTTTCCTAGATAATCATATCGTAGTGTTATTTACTTTTTCACAATTTTGCATTATATGATTTTTTTTGTTTTAACCTAGATTTGAAAATTAATTTAAGTAATCACTTGGTTAATATATTAGGTTAAACAATCTGTTTAAGGGGCCTAAACAAACTCTCAACAAATGCTTTGGAAAAATACTCATTTGCCTCCAACACTGCACATGCATTCACTGTTGGCTGATGTATCGGGATAAAGAGGCTTTTCTGACAACAACCAAACTTTAATCTAAGGTTTTGTTTGGTTGGAGGGGTGGAAAAGTGGGAGGATAGAAAATGGTGGAAGGATAGAAAAGATTTTATTTTCTCTCCTTTTTGTTTAGTTGGGAGTCGAAAAGTTGAGGGATAGAAAAAAATGAGTTTGAATAAATTTACTCATATATTCTTGTTAAAGAATGATGCCCAATTAAAACATAAAAGTGAAAAATAATCATAAAAAAGAACAATCACCCAAATTTATTAAAAAATAAAAATCATGTCCAAAAAAAAATCATGTCTAGTTAAAAAAAAAAAATCACACCCAAGCCCTAGAAAATCAAAAGAAAAAAAAAGAATAGAAAAGGAAGAGGCAACATTCAGAAGAAGAAAAAAAAAAAAGAAAGAAGGCATGCCCTGGCCTAGAAAATCAAAAGAAGAAAAAAAGAATAGAAAAAAAGAAAAAGAAAAAAGAAGAGGCATCATCCTCACCCCTCCCCCCCTCCC
>NW_027070570.1:4246-5785 GCF_002906115.3 Quercus suber | reverse complement strand
GTGGGTAGCATTAGGAAGTCGAGCGGGGAGCTTGTAGTCCTTCTGTAAGAACTTCAATTCTTTCATAGTGAATTTTGTTATGCCTTGAGGATCGGTGGGTCAAATCCTCCCCAGGTTTTTACCGAGTGGTTTCCTGGGTGATCATATCTTGTGTTATTTATTATTCCGCTGCTTTATATCTTGATATGATTATTTGATTGCTTTAACCTAGAATTGCATAATTTGACTAAGTAACAACTTGGCTAATTAATCTAGGCTACGCAATCTGTGTGTTTAAGGGGTCTAAATTTACAACAGAAATGAAATGGTGGATCCATGTAAAAGTTATCCATTACTTCTAATCCACCACTTTTACAAGTTGTAGCAAATGGTATAGTTGTAGAAGAGCTATTCCATTAATCAAGTCACAGATGTCGCTCCCAATGAAGTTGCCACCTAAGCAAGAAGCAAGTTTCAACACACCAGACATGTAGCATGCAGTCGTAACCATGAATCCACACATTTAAGATGAAATAAATGACCACAATCAGGTAACAAGAGCGACACATTTGTGTCACTGTAATTAGTCAAGCATATTGAACAACAGGATGAGGTAGAGTTGCCCTTATGGAGCTTGGCTTGGGCATAAAAGAGCTTTAGGTAGTTGTGTAGGGTGGCTTCATCAAGACTTAGTTCAACGATATTGATGGATTGTTGGGGGGCAGTTCCGATGGACTCTGTGAATTGTTGGAGGGTAGTATTTGATAAGAAGCCATGTTGGTGGTTTTGATGGCCAAAAGGTCGCTGAGGGGGAAAGCAACATACAATCATTATTTTGACTACGATCATGAAGACGATGCAAACGATAGTTCCAATGAAAAAGATGAATTGGATGACATTTTCAACTCCATTCATGTTGGTGTTATCTAAGGCATCATTGGATTTTGAGAGAGAGAGAGAGAGAGAGAGAGAGAGAGAGAGAGAGTTTTGGGTAATCAGGGCTAGCTCAACAATTTTGGGGGCATTAGGCAAAAATTTTAAGTGGATTCTTTTTTAAACTTTAAAGTCTAAACCTACACAAATAAAAATTAATTTATGACATGGTTCAATAAATTAGTATCACTATAATACAAATGAGTTGATATAATATACATCATATTATTAATTGGTGTGATAATTTTTAATAATTAATAAAGTAAGAGTTTGCATTAAAAAAAATATGATAACTTATTAATTAGTGTGAGGCTATGTGGGGGCCAACTTAGCTTAGGCCTTGTGATTTGTTGGGACTTATGAACCAGACTGCACAGTGCACATATCATTGTGCAGTCTTGTCCTATAAAGTTGTGTGCATTGTTATTGTGCAGTATTCTGTATTTTAGGATATAATATAACATTTTTAATGCATTTTATTGACCAATAAAAGTACTTAATTTTTTTTGTAATTATAATATATAGATAAATATTATATATATATATATATATATGTATATATATATATATATATATATTTTTTTTTTTTCAAGTGGGGGCCTTTTTTTTTTTTTTTTTTTTTTTTTT
>NW_027070570.1:0-3674 GCF_002906115.3 Quercus suber | reverse complement strand
TTTTTTTTTTTTTTTTAAGAAAGAAAAAAGGAGTGAATTTTCTCTCTGATTTCACTTCTCAAATTATAAATGGATTTTTTTTTTTCTTTTTTCTAATCTTCTTAATTTAATATTTGTAGAGATATAATTGGCAACAATTAATTATTGAGCAATGATTTATAAAATTGATAAAAATCCACTTAACATGTTGACCAAGGTTAGACCTAGCAAAGGGTTAGGTTGATTGGGTTTAGGTTCGACCCAAATGGGTTTGGGTTTGAAACATATTGGATTAAAGTGATTTTCTATTTTTACAAGCCTCTAAGCACGTTTGCTGTGCATGCTTAAATGCTCTTTTTTTTTTTCCTCTTTTTTTTTTCTTTTTTGAGTAAAAGTTAATTATTTGCATTTATTATAATTTGAAAATATATATTTGTTATTTTTCAAACAAATAAAAAGGATAAATTGTTGTAATTTATTTTTTGAACGTGCGTTTGAAAGTAGTGTAGTGATATAGAGAAACGTTTGGGTAGGAAAAATAAGATGAAGGTGAGGAGAAAGAAGGCTAAATTTTAGGAGTTCTTTTAGTTTTTTATTTTTATTTTTATTTTTTTAAATTGGAGGTGTTTTACTTTTATTCATCATGAAAAAGGATTAAAAAAAAAAAAGTTCAAATCTTCTGTCCCAACTTATATGCTCCACTCTGTTAGGAGTAATACACAAAGTAATCAAGGAAGAATAAGGATAACACAAAAGACAAAAATAAATAGATAACTTGGAGGCATAAAATTGTTATTCTTAGACTATATTTGCCCCCACACTCTTGTGCTGAAGGGTTATCTGCAAATTTGTCTTCAAGATACAACCAAGTTGTTGGGTTCTATAGATAACAATTTTGTAAAATAACCACAAGATTTTTTGTGTTTTTCTCTAACTTATTTTTTAAGTGAACTTAAGTCTCTATTTATACTCATAGGGTTATATTTCAACAAAAGGCAATTATGAAAAATCAAAATCTTTCATAAAACCGGTCATAAGGCTTGAAACATCTTTGAACATTCAAAATAGTCACCTGAAAATTCTGTAGAAAATTTAGCTTCTTTGTTCTTTTTTCTTTTTTCGAGTTTCGATTGGTCAAGAGCTCCTTTCGATCGATTGAATGTTCTTTTTGATTGATCGAGCAGGAATCAAATAGCGATCGAATCATCCAGAGACTCCAGGATTATTTTCCTCATAATTTCAATCAATCAAGCAAAAACTTCGAGCGATCAAAAATCCTTATTTTCGAATTTTCAACTAGAAAATTCTAGAACTTGAATTTTCTCTTTATCAAGGTTATATAACAATATTCGCCAAACTTAAACATAATTATTACAACTTATCCATGTATATACCTATATATACAACACATTCTATGCTCCACCAAACATATCAAGCCATGTAGATATTGCTTATATATTAAGCATAAGCTGATGACTTAAATGGAGTCAATCTCCTATTCTCCTCTACCTCCCAACTCACGTTTCAAACCCAAAAGAAAAGAAAATTTTATTTACCCAGCCATAGCCAGGTTCCACCACCATGGCCAACTAGAGAAAATGATGACGATGGATCTTGTCATTCACCAACTCTTATTCTGATACACCTAGAAAACGAATGTCACAAGATCATCACCCATGATGATACATAAAAATAATCCTAGCCCCCCTACAACTATTCCAACACCAACAATAGTGCTTCTTGGCCACAGTTGTCTACCCACAATTGAGATAACACATCTACCCACAGTTGCCTTCTTGGCCAAATACCTATCATCCAACAAAAAAACAAAAAACCCAAACTCACAGGTATCCTAGCCCACCCCATCAATTCATTTTTTTCTTTTATACATCAAAATAATAGATAGAGAGCAAAGAAACCCACAAAACCCTCACTTCCAAATTTGTACAATGAATTTGGTTTTTGTGTGAGGAACAATTTCATATGGGTTTGTGAGAAAGAATAAAAAATTAGAGTATTGGCTTGATCATGAAGGCTTCCAAACTCTATTCTTTGCTATTGAGATTCACCATGGTCATCTTCTTTAGGTAGCCATGGTGGTGGAATCTTGTTTTAGTTGGGTATTTTAATGGTAGTTGAGTGGTTTTGTGGTTTTTTTTTTCTTTTTTTCCTTTATTTTTTGTAACATGAGTTAGGAAGGAGATTGACTTCGTTTAAGTCATTAGTTTGTGTTTAATAAGTGATGTCCATATGGCTTGATATGTTTGGTGGAGCATAGAGTTCAGCATATAAGTTGGGATAGAGAATTTGGACTAATAAAAATGTTAAATTTTAGGGAATAAAAAGATTAAATTTGTTATTTGACATTTATAACCCTATTTCGAAGAGAAGTTACCCTTCATTAATGAGGGTATTTTTGACTCACATAAAAGTCTAGTTCAAAGAGAGGAATCCTCTTATAGATAGTATAGATGACTCTTACTTAGGATAACCATTTTTTTATAACCTTTTTGTTAGAAAGATTTAAAAAAAAAAAATTAACATACTTTCTAGGTGAAATACCATTTTGGTCCTTACATTTTGGAGTCATAGTTAATTTGATCAATACATTTTAGTAGTAGTCAATTTGGTTCTTACCATTAACTCACTAACGGAAAATACTTACGTGACTAGCGGATTGCACAGTTGATACAACTCACACTTATGTGGCTACTAAAATAATAATAATAAATATTTTAATTTCTTTTTTTAAAAGCCACATTAGGATCTAAATAAATAAATAATTCGATATTAGAGACTTGCACTTTCTTGGTAGTCAAACATAGCAACCCAAAAACTTTTTTGTAGAGTTTAACCTAGAAAAATCCAAACCTAGAGTATGTACAATGAGTCAGGGTGTCCAACCAAATTGTAGACCTGGCTCACCTGCCCAAACCATTCAAGCCAACTTGAAAATCAGTTGACCCAATGCATTTGACGGTCAATGACAAGTTTCTACCCTTAGAAAACAATGCCGACGGTTAGTGACAGTTTCTACAAGAAATATGATTCTAATTGACCAATCTCATCAAGATCTTGCTAGATCTGATAGAATTTCAGCCAATTTCGGTGAGTTTTGGCCACGTTTCTCTTGTTCGACTCTATTCATCAATCGACCATTACCTAAGGAGACTCGATTCGCTCAAACTAACTCCTCTTCCCAGTCAGCGGCGAGTCTAGATCTTTGGGACCCGAAGTGATTGAGTCACATCTGAATTTGGCACAAACTTGACACGAACCGACCCATGGACATCCTATCGTCGAGGACTTTAACCAAACCTAGACAAAATCCCTTAACCTGATCTCTAAATAGGTCTAGGGAAAAATAGATACAAAGATTCAAAATACAAATTCTAAAGTAGATATGAATGATCCAAGTCCAACTTCCATTGTTCTAGATCGTTCCATTTTTTTTTTTTCCGATTAAATTCATTTTATTTTTCCTTTAAAAAAATCATTCCATGTTTTAATGTTCTGAGGTAGTTTCTTATTACGTGGATGTGGTTTTTAAAAATAACAATTAAAATATTTTATTATTATTTTGGTAGTCATGTAGATTTGAAATGTGCCATATGTAAGTTTACAGGAGGGACCAAATTGACTTTAAATTAAAAATAATAGAAACCTATTTTTTTTTTTTTGGGATAAAAACAAAA
>NW_027070569.1:42485-73094 GCF_002906115.3 Quercus suber | reverse complement strand
TTTGGACTTTGTTCTATATTAGCGGGTAGAAAATTCATATCTTTTCTCTGTTGTCATTCTAGTTGCAAGACACTTGTTGTGTCAAGTTGTTTGTGTCCTTTTTGAATACACCAAGGTTCAGAAGTTGCCAAGCATTTGTATTTTGCTTGGAAATGAGGTTGTTGACCTAAACTTTGAGTCTTGAAGGTCAAGTTGCAAATGAACAATAAATAGATTGAATTCAAGTTTGTGTTTGTGAATTATTATATTTTTTTGAAGATGGGTAGTAAAATTTCGAAAGGGTCAGGTAGGAGAGAGTTTACATCATATGGGTCTGGGAGTTCTTCAACATATAATCAACAATATGGGTATCCTCCACAAACCCCATATCATCAGCAGAGTTCATATAATTATACGCCACAGCATCAACATGGGCCACCACCAGCATCTTCTAGTTATGGATCCCAAGCATCTTTTAATTATGGGTCAGAGATACCAGTGGCACAACCGCACAGAAAACCGGATAGAAAATACTCGAGGATTGCTGATAACTACAGGTCCTTAGATGAGGTTAGACCCATATGCAGTATTTATGTTTGTGATTTTCTCTATTACTTTAAAGACCATCTTTTTTTTTTTTTGGTGTCTTGTATGGAATTTTGGTACCAATACAAATTGCCTATGCACTTTACAATCTTGAAACATAAAATGAGAAGAAGTTTCCAGAAAATTTTACATGTGTTATCTATATATTAGTATGTGCGTGCTCGATCCAAAGATTTTTAAGCATGGTCAAACAAGTAGAATATATTGTGTTTGAACTAGAGGTGACAATTAAAGCCTTGTTGCCTCTCAGTTTGTCAACATAAGTATATTCCGAGATATTAAAAGTGTGTGAACGGACCATAATAGGAGTGCTTTCAATTGTCATGTGAAACTTTGTGGGAATGAGAATTACAGATGAGAGGAAAGGAAAAAAAAGCTTCTGTTATTTATTTTATTGTTTTTTTTTTCCTCCAGTTAATTGAAGGATTGAAATCTTGGAGAGTATAGGAGACATGTATATGTACATCCTCAGGTTTTTGTGTTAAACTATTTCTCTTTTGGGAAAATTATTAAAATCTTTGATTCTGATATGTGTTTAACAATTCCCATCTGAGATTCATTAAATCTCTGGATGTTCAAATCTTTTCTCTCTTAAAGATTTAAAAACATTAACTTACCTCTTCTATTGTATTTCTGACATGAATTTATAGATCCAAGAATTTTTTTTTTTTTGGAGTTGGGGGTTGGGGGGGGGGGGGTGTGGATGGAGGAAGAAGAAGAGTGTTTACTTTTTTAAATTTGTACTTTGCTCAATATTAAGTACTTTTCCCACTTGTTCTCCCCAATTATATCTTTCCCTGTGACAACTATAGTTCCATGGCTAAGAGGCTTTTGAGAGAGTATCTTGTGAGGCGGTTTATACGGCATCTTTCTTACCCTACAAATCTGCAGGACTCATATATTATGAGGGGCGCACTGTATAAGCCAGTCTCATAAGATAATTTGTCCATGTCTCTCTCTCTCTAGCTATGACAAGAAATTGTACTCTCATAGCATTTTAACAATGGTAAACCTCTGGCTGCTTGATTTTCTCAGCCCCTGCCTTAAAGTTAGGGAGTTGTAAAAGTAACCCTTGGCTTTTCGAGTTTTGTACTTGTATTAAGCTGGAAAGTTATATTTTGGCCGATAGCTTTGAAACCTGTCATTTATTTCTGAAGTCAACAACTGGAAATTGTGACCTGTAGTTTCTTCAGTCGGATGAGGTTTCCATGCTCTATTCCTTGAAATATTATTACCATTTGCTTTCGGCACTACTTGCATTTGATTATGCTGTTGAGAGGTGAAAGATTTTTTTTATTTATTTTTTTTCCTAGAGTTCCCATAATTGCTTCCTTCAGATCTTCAAAATTAGGACAAATGTGATTATAATATCAATTGTTTGAGCAGTTGCATGCCTCTTGTATCAACAAATCAATATTAAAAAATTCTGGTAAATAATCAGCTATGACTATTTTAACTAGGAGCTGGCCCTGTTCTGGGAAAAACATTTAAATTAGGCTTGTCTCTTCAATAAGAGCCAGCTCTAATTGCCAGTAGTAAAATATGGCATGATAACCAAATAATGTATCATTTTATGCACTTGGCAGTCTTGATTGCCAAATGATTCGCAAAGTTTTCATCCTCTTGATGATTAATGAGAATGATTGACCGCAGGTTACTGCTGCTCTTGCAAATGCTGGCCTGGAGTCTTCTAATCTAATTGTTGGTATTGATTTCACAAAGAGTAACGAGTGGACAGGTTCAACCTCATCTCAATGCTTATAAGTTTTATATCTTGGCATGCAGTGTGCTTATATTTTTTCATAATTTAGGTGCTAGGTCATTCAACCGACGAAGCTTACATCACATTGGAAATGGTCAAAATCCCTATGAACAAGCAATATCAATTATTGGAAAAACTTTATCTGCTTTCGACGAGGATAACTTAATTCCCTGTTATGGATTTGGAGATGGTAATTTCATATGAAGCATGGTCTTGAACATTTTTTTTATCTTGATATAATGTTTGGACTGTAATGATGTTAATTGTGTTTACATATTTTGGCAGCATCAACACATGATACAGATGTCTTCAGTTTCTATCCAGACGAGAGTCCTTGCAATGGATTTGAGGAAGTGCTGACGCAATACAAAGAAATTGTCCCTAACCTTCGACTTGCAGGTGCTGCATCTGTTCATCCCAGTGACCTATATATATATATATATATATTCTATTCTGTGTTCTTGAAATTCAACCAATAGGTTTTTAGTGCACCTTCTTACTATTTTTTCACTTGATGGCAGGGCCAACATCTTTTGCTCCAATTATTGAGATGGCCATTACAACTGTCGAGCAAAGTAGTGGCCAGTACCATGTTTTGGTGATAATTGCTGATGGGCAGGTAATTCACCTGAACTTCAGATTTGTTTTTTGGGTGGTCCAAAATGAAATTTAGCTTTCTGTGCAATTCAGATTTGAGGTTATCTGACTACTATATCCTTATTTCTGTCCTCCCAAGCAAAAACATGTGTCATGCTTTGCTAAAGCTGAACAAGTTTATTTTAGTATGAGGATTCCTTTATAATAATATCAATATTAGGACTTGAGCCTCACAGAACTGCCTGCTTTGTTAGGTAACAAGAAGTGTTGATACTCAGCGTGGCCAGCTCAGCCCACAAGAACAAAAGACGATAAATGCAATTGTACAAGCAAGGTAAATATTTGATAACTTAGTACTGATGGTTGCCGACCTGCGTTTCTCATATGATAATTTAATTGCAGTGAGTATCCTTTGTCAATAATTTTGGTGGGGGTTGGAGATGGGCCTTGGGACATGATGAGGGAATTTGATGATAACATCCCTGCTCGAGCCTTTGATAATTTCCAGGTAAGCAATGATTGCTGATTTAGTTACCAAGATTTTGATGTCATGTCCTTGAATATGTACTTAATTGGAAAGGCATGCTTTTTATTTGTGCATGTAGTTTGTCAATTTCACAGAAATCATGTCAAAGAATGTTGATCCTTCTAGAAAAGAGACTGAATTCGCCCTTGCAGCCTTAATGGAAATACCTTCTCAATATAAAGCAACTATTGAGCTTGGGTTATTAGGGTAATGTTTGGATTTTAATATTTAAGATTTTTCAGGTCCAGTTTTTATGCATAGTTATGTAGAAATTAACATTCACTTTTTCCCATTGTTAAAGCAGTAGACAGAGGGGAAATGCTCCAGAGAGGTTTCCTCTTCCTCCACCTCTTTATGGTGTGAATTCTAGCAGCAACTCGAAAACTCAGCGTTCAAGCAGCTTCCAGCAGCGCACAAACAGTTTTCAGCAGCGTTCAAATAGTTTTCAGCAGCGTGCACATCCTTATAGCGGGTATGATCCTCCTTATACTGGATATGATTCACCAGTTGAAACAGCTCCATCATCGAGTTCTCATTATGACAATCAGGTATTTTGAGTGTTCGCCAAAAAGTAAAATGCTTTGTTTTCATTAGGTATTCCTTCCTTGCATGGTTATTAAGGAAATAGATAACAGTTGCTGTTGTGCTTAGTATTTTTGTCATCACCACCAACACCAACACCAAGATTACTAATCTATTTGTGGTGAACTTATACAGGTTTGCCCCATTTGTCTTACTAATGCAAAGAACATGGCCTTTGGTTGTGGACATCAGGTAAACTACACTGCATTTATTTGCTGTTTTATAGGGACCTTGAGGTTAAATCAAAGAACCATATTTACATAATATATTTTCTCTCTCTCCGTTTTTAATAGTTTCCTTTCACTTTTATGTGGCAGACTTGTTGTGAGTGTGGGGAAGACCTTGATGTGTGCCCGATTTGCCGGCGTGCAATTGAGACTAGAATTAGGCTCTACTAATCAGCTTTTCTGCACGTCTCTGAGTCTATTTCTTCTCTCATGTGTTTGGTTTGTTAAGGCAACAATTGTGCATTAGACACAACAAAGCTTTAGCTTGAAGAGCGTCTTTATCAACAGAAAAAGTTTTCTCCAAACCAGGTTGGAGGAATTACATGGCGGTTCAGAAGATCATCCGTGTGTTTTAAATCTTGCAATTCATTAAATCATTTAAACACATGAGAGAAGTACAAGTGAATAGTCTTTTGAGATACGATGTACTTGGTTGGAGGAACTTTCCTCCAAACAGATTGAAAAATATGTCCAATTTGAATGATTTTAGATGACCTCTATCAGAGACGGAGAAATTTTGGGATGTGCATTGTGCTCTATATCTTGGCCGGTGTATTCATTGGGCTAAGACATTCTGAAGTATTGCATTAGTCTTAGCGTGAGATCAAGACAAGTGGGGTTATCTTGATGAGAAAAGAAAAATTTTCCGAAGGTCATTTGAAAAACTGGCCAGCAGAGTCTCTTTTCCATTGAATCTTCTGCTTACTGCTTTATACAGAAGCTGCTTAATTAAGAACTATAACAAATTAGGATATGATTTGCCTGTTCAGGCCTGTTGATAGAACGAGTTAGGCAAAGTTCATTTTTATTTTTTATTTTTTATTATTCTTTTTCTCCCTTTTTGGTAAGATGATTTCGTTTCCGTCTTTGTTTTTATATTTTGGTTGTAAGCATGTATACTAGCGAGGAATGTAAAACTAAGATCCAGTTTGATAGCCAGATTCGTTCGTGATTTGATTTAATTTTGATGTACATGAATTTCAGTTCAGGATTGTAAAGACAATATTTGAGTTTTAGGATATTGGTACTTGGCATCTCTGCTTTTCAATGTGTGATAATTCCATGCGTGTTACTTACAATAGGTGGTTGCTGTATGATAGTGAAGACATTAATGACACAGCTCCCTCATATACAGAAATGTCGGGAATACGCCTGTACAACAAGAAAATGATGACTTGTAACTTTTGATGCATGATTAGCAAAACGTAGGATGCCCTTTATTAACGTCTAATTAGAGGAAATTAAGGTAATGTGACTACTATCATCTCTAAAACTTAAGCATATGCTCCTGTTTTTGTATCTATAACTCGATGAACATCAGGTCCTGCGCCAGACTTGGACCTACTCCATCACATAATCTAGAAAAGAGTCCCACTTTTGTGAGGAACTCAGCATGTCGTAAAATAAAGGTTTCAAAAGTCTAGTCACAAATGATTTCACAAATTATCAATGTGACAAGTGAATGTGGATCACAAACTATCAATGTGACAAGTGAATGCGGATCAAAAAGTGGTGGTGTCAATAAAAATAGGTAAATTCAACTGTTGTGAAATTTATTGTGAAAAATGATTTGCTATAACATCACTCATAAATAGGTTACATTTGGGACCCCGAAATCCTTGGGAACAGCCAATTCGAATGAGAAATTGCAATATGGATGAACAAGTAAGACGATAGGATTTGACCATTTAGAATTTATTCGAATGAGAAATTGCAATATGGCTGAACAAGTGAGGCGATAGGATTTGACCATTTAGAATTTTCTGAAAAGGCCTATGCATGTGAATTTGAACGTGAGAAAATTCGCCAACTTAATTACAGTAGAAGGAAGCGTGAAAAATTATAATTGCTGATGAACAATTTAAACAATATATATGGTTTTCATATTTTTAGAAGTAACATGAAAATTTCATTAATAAAAGGAGAAACCTAATAGCATTGGAAGGAATCCGTCATAGAGTTACAATATGACAGTCTATATCTTAGCCCCAAAAAAACAAGACTGTCTTTAAAATATACCAAAGGAGAAGAGATGTTATGAAACTCATTAGGCTACTTATACGAAGTTCAAACTGAACAGCAGCTGATAAAATTGTAACCTTCTGATCATTATCAATGGTTACACAGCTGAGCAAAGATACAACATACATATTTTTTTTTTTTTTTGGTTTTGAGAAACTGATACAACGTACATAAGTGACTACAAAAGAACTTTCACCCCCTAAGACCCAGGTGATAAATCTAGATTACTAATAAATACTAGTAATATCTACCCGATGACCGGTGGTAATCTGGATCTGGTCCTTCTGGAATACTAACAGTTGAAAGCAAAGAACTTTGCAGGGCCCTTCCTACTGGCTCCTTAAGGAATCTCTTATCCTCCAAGTAGGATTGAATCTCCAGAATGGTTGCATTTAACCCTGGATCTTCACATGCTTTCAATTCTTGCAGAAAGTTGTTCGAGATGTTGCTCAGTACCTTCATGAACTGTGATTTATATTTTCTGAAGAGAGCAAACCCTGCCATCTGTAAAAACATACATATTTATTTTTTGACTTAAAAGGGCTTTCAAATATTGTTTTGCAAATATGCATTATGTTTCTCTATCAACTTACCTTCAGGAAGGCACTCAGTGCTACCGCTGTATATCTATTGGCAGGCAAAGTATTTAAGAACCTTGCAATCCATGCCCAGCCTTCTTTCAGGCCATGTGTGTTCTGGACACCCTGTACCTCTGTCTGCCAAAACAATCATTCTTGGTAAAAAGCTTTTTCTTTCAGGAATGAAGAGACAAAGGAAAGGTGGACAATAGTACCATGTCAATAAAGCTGGGGTTTTATATATATCCCATTGCTAAAAATAAAGAATTTCAACACCTCAAAATTCAAAACCATAAGATCATAGTTACAAACCTGAATTAGAGCTCCATACAATTCCATGTAGGATGCTAACCGTGTCAAATAGTCCTTAGTGCTCTCAAGCTTTCTGTCAATTACTCGGTATCCAAGAGCCTGATAATAAGCCTCTTCACATTCAAATGCCGACTGTAGTAAGAAAATATAATAATTAAAGCTCCATAAATTAGCTGCAGAATAATAAACAAAAACAGCAGTAACAAACAATAGGCCAAGAAATTGAAACTTTCAACATTGGCAATTTATTGGATTGGTCATAGACTAGAAAAAAATAATTCAGAAAATTAAGATAAATTTGGCCAAATTCAAACTCTCCCAAGCCGTACTTGGACTATTTTCAACATGTTAGATTTGGGAAAATAACTACGTGTGTGTGTAAAATTTACCATTCAATTCAAAATATAAAATCTGCCACTCCACTAAAAAAAAATTAAGTGAAAAGAATGTTTACAAGGGAAATAACAAGAAAAGAAAGAATGGAAATATGGAATGAAAATCAAGTTATTCACTTGTTCACATAACTATTCAACATTCCACAGTGACCATCAAGGATCAGCAGTGATAACAGATCACTATTTGGTTCTCTACTATATCCAGTTTTAATCAGTACTCTCACTCAGGCCTTTTCTAGTCTATTATAAAGCAGGAACATTTACATCAGATGAGACTTTTAAGTAGTTAAACCATATGTAAAAATCACATTGATTATTGAACTCAGAAATTCTCCTCTATCAAAAATTTCAATCAATTTTGCAATTTTTGACAATTAGGAAGAACAAAACTCCAAAACTCATACTTAATATCTAGCAGATAATGATTTATTGGTAATTTACCCCATATCAACCATTCATAGGTCAAGAAAGCATGCAAAATAAGGATAAATAAGGGTGCTCCTTTTTTCTTTTTCCTCTAAATGCAATTTTTTTATTGGTAATTTACACATGCATCGGTAGGTCTTGAACCCATGGCTTCGTCTAGATGCAATACTAACGTGACATGACATGACAAATTCCTTAAAAACACAGTCAAAGTCAAACACAAAATAACCATAGCATGACACTACAAAACATCAATAAATGGCTTCTTCGAGTTGATAAACATCACCTCTGAGTATGTTATATGCTTTGGAACACTGTAAATGCAGGCTCTGTGGAACTCAGCTAGAAGAAGATCCATTGCATGTGGAACCTGATTCATATATAACAAAAACATAAGCAAATAAATGTAATTATGTACAAGAGCCGCAGCTAGGTTTAATTCCTCTTCTGACCTAATTAATGACCTGATATGACTTTCAGACTAATGACTCAGAAATCAGAATGTAGGTTGGTTCAGCATCGCAACCTATTCAGCAATTTGCAGAGAAAATTCTATATCCTTCAGTAAATTCAGAAACCAATGTGACTAGAATGATGAGGAGTTACTTTGGTATGACAAAACCAGATTATTACATAAATACAAATTTCAAGGAAAGGGCCATCCAATTGCTTTCTAAAAACACACCTGCATGCAGCAAAAGTAAACACAGATAGGAAGAAACAATATGCACCTTCCTTGTGATTAGGATTTACAGTGATTCCAATGATTGGTGTGAGAGCTTGTAAAAGATCTGTGTCTGATTGTCTATTTCAAGATGTATAAAACTATAAATGACAAAAGAGCTACATTGTGAAGGCTATCCTCCTCCGTCATTTGAACCAAATTCATGAACTTCAAAACCTTTCTTCCAATTGAATACAGAAAGAAAGCCTTCCATGAAGGCTTCTAGAATTTGTTTCATTGAGATATCCCTAAAATGCATCAAAATCAAACCCTAGCCACAACCAATTACACCATTCCTATTTGTACCAACCTGATATGACCCCTGGCAGATGAGCATACTTTTTTTTAATCTCATGCGTAAATAATAACCTAAAAAGCAGTAGTCCTCAACGTTGCAATATCTTGAAGTTTTGAAACAAGTCCTTTAATTTTACAATCTTTGAGTAGCATCCTAATGCGTAGAAGAATGCAAAACACAAGAGCATCCAACAGCCACTAACCAATGATCTCATTAACGAAAATCCAGCCCCAAACACAATGAATAAAATGTGTTTTACCTGTGAGGTAACAAGAACAATGACATGCCCACACGCAAAAGCGTCAGTATTAGGGCTTGTGCAACGGGAGACAACCTGTAATGTTAAAATTGGGAATAATATTATCTCTTTAAGTTTATTGTCTTCTTATAAAAAACATAATTAAAAGAATTTACTGTCAATATCCTGTAACAGAAAACTTTCAGTTTGAATTTCACTAGAGCATGATAGTCAGAATGTCCAAGACCATCAAATGTAATGACAAAAAATTATGAACTGAAGAGCTTCTCAATAGTGACTCCAATGTTGTATTAAAATAAGAGGAAACAAGTATTTAAATCCTATCATCAGATATCTCATACTATTAAGACTCTATATGGTAATATTAAGGAGCAGTTGCATCTCGTTTGGTATGTGTCCATATATAAGAAAACTGTTAAATGTTTATTCTCTAACTCCATGCATGGGCTCATAGTTGTTAGAACTGAACTTCTAGACTTGGCTAACCCTAATTTCTGAATTCTACATTATTTATTGTTTCAATGTGTATGGTTACAGAGTATAATGATCTAATTCTAAATGTTCTTTTTAAACTTTTTTTTAAAAGTTGTTTTTAAACTCTTTCCAGATACCAAATAAAATCCCATATTTTCCAACTTTAAGCTTGTTTAACATGCATGTTCCACTTATAAAAAAAAATGCATGTTCCAGAACTTTCCGTCTAGTTCTTCCATTCTTTGAACAATCCAATCTAAAAATGAATCTAGGTAGAACACAAAAGCATGTCTTTGGCCAGATTCATGAAATTACCAGCTTTGCAAATGCTGCCACCATGACAGATTGAGGGCAATGAGGATCATTGAAAATCTTAATAATTTCACGTGACTTTTCACTGCAAGTGGTAAATCAATACAAACAAGATCCAAAAGTATTAGTTACTTTTGTGGTGAAGAATTACAACCAAATTGAATGCCATGAATAAAACCAGAATTTGAGTTCTTTAACAATGAAGCTTAAGGAAGAATTCTTAATATGCTACCATGCCAAAAGCCATATAGTGTCTTAGTTCATGCTGACTATAACAGAAAACATGCAACTAGACAGAAATCATCTCAAAAATAGGAAACACCCTCACTCTATCTAAAGAGGCTGAAGCAGCAACTACAAACTTCACTAATGAGTGACAGATCATAAATAAGCCAGTGTGATCAGTAACAATCACTTCATTAGTTCAAAGCCATGAATAATACAATGATTAGAAAAGAGAGAGGGGGGGGGGGGGGGGGGAAGGAAAATGGCCAAAAGGGCAACAATGATTAGAAAAGAGAGAGGGGGGGGGGGGGGGTGGAAGGAAAATGGCCAAAAGGGCTGGCACTTAATTTACTAGTCTGACCAGCTAGTCTGGTCCAATGCAGTCCAGGGCAGAAGTCCACTCTAAAGGCAAGCAAAAACTAAGTCCTTCATATCAGTGACATGTCATGATTGTCTGGGGTGAAGGGCAAACATTGATAGCAGTTTCATACTCATCATGATAACATAATTTAGGTACAGTAATACAGATAATACAGGAAAACCAAAAACTTTCATTGATAATGCAATGTTTCACTAGATTGAAGTGAAACTCAAATCAATCTCACCGGACAACCTCCGTTGATCCACTTATTTGTCTTATCAACCTACCAATAAGCTTTTCATAGCTGCTCAAATCCTGACAAAAAATAAGACCATGTCACCTACTGAAATAAAGGAAGCAAGTCACTTAGCCTATAACTTAGACTTCAGTAATATAACTGACACAAAATAAGAGTCTAATCTACAATAACAGTATCCAGGTGTGAGTAATAGCATTATCTTTTCAATATATACATCCAAAATAAAATTTAAGAAAACATTTATTCTAATTCCAATATTTCAAAACTTAATCCCTGTAGTGTTAGCAATACCTTATTATAATTCAACCTCAAAGCCTGGTTTCCTTCATCTACCTCTTTAAGTTTCTGTATTCTTGCCTGTTCTAAATTTAGAGCACTTTCTGCTGCCCAGAGTACATTACCTACCATCACGTTGCCAATTGGTGAGGGCAAAAGTATTAAATGAGACAATTCACTAAACAACACATGCAAAGTATGGTATAATCAATCTATCAAGTACTTGAAAAAAAATTACTTGCTGATTGTGATTTTTTTGCTGAATTAGCATTCATTTGGCGTCCTGCATCTTCTTCTTGTGCTGCCCTAGCAGCAACTCTTGTTGAGGTCTCAATTGCTTGCCTTTCTGCAGTTTCTTTCACAGCTCTTCTCTCAGCTTCCAAAGCTGCTCTTCTCTCAGCTTCCAAAGCAGCTCTTTTTGCTTCCTCGGCTCTAAGTCTGGCCTGCATTCCAATATATTTTTATTACTTATGAAGGATGATGGTATCTGCCTTGAAACGCTAATCTATACTAGAACTACTTTGTCACCAAGTGACCAGAAAACCAATTAATAGTAGTGGCAAACAAAATGCATTTGATGAAGAAATGGATACTTATTACAAAAAAATACAAAAGCACAAAACACAGGTGAGACGAATGTTTTCTTGCAGCAATATGGGACCCTAAACAATGCTCCAATCAAACAAACAAGTAGAAAGGCATGCACAGTAAGCATTTTGGGTTGGAAATAACCATGTGTTGTGTAGTTTAATGGAAAATGTTTGCATAAAGTGCAGAAATGAAGTCCCAGAAAGCAAAAAAGGCATAGAAAATGCCAAAGAGTTCCAGTTTTCCCATAGTCCAAGAGCCGTCACAATAATTCTGTTATGTATTTCAAAGGATATCTACGGGAGTAACATGTATAGAGGAGGACTAAAAAAACTAATATGAAAATGTTATCAGAAAAATGTGAAAGGACTGAAAGGTGCCAACAAACCTCAGATTCTGCTTTAGATTTTTCTTGGCGTATTTTTTCTTCTTGGAGAGCCTTTTCCCTTCTTTTGGCCTCTTCATAAGCTGCGTCACTTCTTATTTTTCTTTCTTCTATTTGTGATCTCAATTCATGGTCCCGCTGAACAGCAGTCAAGTGATTATCAAGTGCTTCTGCACTACAATGATTGTAAGAAATTATCAAAAAACATTTCTGGAACCTCCAAAAGAGGGAAGAATAGAAAAGGGGAAAACAAGCATCCATCAATCCACTAGGGAATGAGAAATGCACAACACAATTCCGATTTCAACTAACCATCCCTCCCTCCCTCTGTCATTTGTCTCTACTATCTTTTATAGAAACAAACAAAATTAAATCTATGAGAATGAAATTCATATAAAGGGGTTGAAATATCACCAACTATAAAGATTATATCATGCATGCATTTTACTTCATAGGTCTATTCTAAAGTAGTGGTAGGAAATATAATGTCACAGACAATGGTAGCAGAAAGACAACTACTGAAACTAGGATAATAAGCTCAACCATGTTGTTAAAATAAAGCATGCCATATCGTGAAATAAAAAATTGTCTTACATCTTGCGTTGGTATTGAGTATCAAGTTTCCTATCCATTTCATTTCTTGCTTCTCTGTATTTCTCAACTTGAGTAAGGGCAGAAGTAGACTTTTCACTTCCACTCCTTAAATCTGTCTCTAAGGCAGAAATTTTGTTCCTAATCTCCTCCTGCTCATCAATCGAAATACTATGTTTATGCACCAAGCAGAAAAGATTAACAAGACATTTACAAACAGACATAAATCAAAACATGGGTTTTTTTTGCTAGCCACGACAACTCAAAATGGCCAAACACAAGATAAATTCATTCATTTCTCTGCATCCAGGTTTAATACGAACTCATTCAATAGAGGATCATAATTTTCAAGTTGTTTCTAAAATAATACATAATGTAATGTATAATTTTCAATTTACTAGATAATATTGTGGAAAATATATCAATCAGCTTCATGAGCAACATTTACCGATCAAAAACAGGAAAATACCTTTTCTTCAAGGTGATGTTCATGGGTTAGCTCACACAAAGCACCTTCTACTATTCGCACTTCATCCATTAAGTAGGATTGGTCTTTAAAAGTCGACTCATCATCAGAATCATTACTGGCATTGGAAGGTAAAAATAAATGAACACCACCATTGAATATTTATTAGCAGAAAAAATATATCAATTCCTCCCATCTGAATGCATCATGTGTAATTAAAAAAAAAAAAAGAAGAAGATTTCCAACCAAATAAAATCCCATAAAAGAACATGTTATATCGTCAAACAAATTTTCCCATGTTAAAAGGAAAATAAGAAGAAGTTAGCACCTCAAATAAATTGCATCGCAATTGAACCGTGTTGCAGCCACCAAACTACGATCCTCCTCACCTTCACTGTCAGTATCGTCAATCTCATCCTCAAACACACGCATTATAAAAGGCTTACAACTTTTACCACTGCTCTTCCCATTGGAGAAATATCTAAACAGAGTTGAAGATGAAAAAAAAAAATCACAAATGAGTTGCATTAGTCACAAGTATATAAGCATCAATAAAAAGAACCCATTTTCCTAAAATGCAGATTAGTTCAGACAGTACTCACTAGTGCTTCTTAAATTATACTTGAATGGCACGAAATACAGAAACCATCTAATACAAAAAGTGAAAGACCCTTGAATTAAAACATACTCAGACAAGCAAAACAATCACAAATGAGTTGCATTAGTCACAAATCTATAAGCATCAATAAAAAGAACCCATTTTCCTAAAATGCAGATTAGTTCAGACAGTACACACTAGTGCTTCTTAAATTATACTTGAACGGCTCGAAATACAGAAACCATCTAATCCAAAAATTGAAACACCCTTGAATTGAATATCTCTTGGCATTACCCAATTACCCAAGTACAGTTATACAGAAAGCATTGAAAAATTGTGATACCTTGGCCTCGATTTCGCGAAAGGCGCAGGAACATTAGTAGAGGAACTGAGCTTTGTTTCCAATGAATTAAGCTCTGATAATAAAGCATCAAACTTCCAATTGGGTTCGGGGTCGATTGCCATTCCATCAATTCTTTGGGGACAACGAGGTTCCAACTTTATTACACCCCTAATTGTATACCAAAAAAAAAAAAAAAAACCCATTAATTAGAACAATGAGAAAAGCCTAAAATTGAATTGTAATCTTAGTTTTACGCAATGAAAAGTGTTTGAAATTCAGAGGTTTTATATTCGAATTTCAGGGTTCAGCTAAGCAGAGCGAAAGAGAAGAAAGCTTAGAACTTACATTATTGTTATTTGAAAACCTGAAGAAGTAGGAGGGATTCACGGTGAATGCTTCGGAAATTGAAGAGTTCGCAGAGTGATATAGTAATGAAGGATATCGGGTGCACTGGATTTCGTATTCAATGGAAGACGACGATAGACAGGGGCATAGCCAGGATTTTGCCTTGAGGGGGCCGAATTAGTACATTAGTCAAAACTCATATATTTACGTGTACGTATCTTTTTTTACGTGTACGTATCTGTGAGATAGAAAAGAGTTAAAAGAAATAAAGAAATAAGACTTAATGACTAAGAATGCTACCAAAATGATCTCTAACTTAAGCAAAACAATAAACTTTTAGCGACTTTTACATTTGAACATGTACAAACATAGTGCACTTTTGTTTACAAAAAAAAAAAAAAAAAGCATCTTGACAACTTTGTATTTTTTTTTTTTTTTTTTGTTTGAGTAAACGTGTGTTTTGTTGGATGAAGTCTACTTGAGAAATTAAAATATTGTAATTGTAAAGATGGTCATATTTCAAAAGGAATGCTATAAAGAAATTAACATTGTATGATGCATAAGACCCGCAACAAAATAAAACATATGACAATTGTTCCAGTCACTTGCTGTACCAAAGGCTAATGACTGAAGGGTAACTAATACTTTTACGTTGTTTTAGTCATTTTATATGCCATAATTTGCTAGACAACCCCACTTATCTAATTATTTTCATTACTTCCATATATTTACTTTCTATAATCCTAATAGTTCCATGCTTTGGATACGTCCAATTATCAACCAATAAGATTGAGACATACTTATGGTATAAGATATTTTTATCACTTGTGCTAGTTTGTCATTCTATGTAGTTTTGATAGATAATTGCCTTAGCTCTTTGATCGATCATACAAAAACAACATATTTCAAAGGGGAAACCACTAAAACTAACATTAGACTAGGTATGTGAATTTTTTTGGAAGGGCCAATTAAACATATGCACGGGCCAGCTTGTTTTTGTATAGTATTATATAGGGGTTTCAAAAACTTGGGGGGGGGGGGGGGGGGCTTATGTGTGCCTCCACCCCTGGATAGATAGAGCTGTTGATTTAGGAATTTGGGTTTTATTTATTATTTGATTTTTTATTATTACTAGGATATCCTATTTTTTTGGTAAAAGTCTTTTTAATTTTTTTAAGGAATAAAAAAAAAAAAAGCAATGTGGGGTTGTTTATTTATTTATTATTTTTGTTTAACTTGTTTTCTATTAAAAAAATAGTAAACATATAGTTGCTTTGAAGAAGTAGTTAGTGAGAGAGTAATCTAATTTTGTATGAAATATTTTAGGTAAGAGTTAGAGATATATTTTAAAGTGTTATCCTTAAATTTTGTCCATACTTAAACATAGGGCATAGGGGTATTTTGGAACAAAAAAAAATGTTTAGTCTAAACAGGGGAAGTCTATTAAATAACAATATAGATAATCATAAACTCACTTAGCTTTTTTTTTTTTTTTTTGGAAATTGCTATGAACTATCAAAGAACCAAAAAATGGTTTTAAAAATTGCTACATCCATGGTTTTAAAAACCAGGCGCACCTAGTGATTTTTGAAATTTCTACATCCATAGTTTTAAAAATCATCAAAGAACCAAAAAATGGACCGATTCTTGACCAGTTTTTTGCTAATTTTCCCAGTTTTTACTAGACCGATTCCATGTCTAGTTCAACCAATTGAATCGGTCGGTCTAGTTCGATTTTTAAAACAGTGGCTACATCACAATATTTTTACAATAAATTATAAGTGGTAAGTTATTATTGTTTCTAATTTGAATCTCACCACTTAAATTGATTTTTTTGCCCATCACTAAAAGCCAATAATAACTTGTTATTTAGGATTTGTTGTGAACGTTATGGACATAGAATTTCTCGAAAAATAGAATGAAAATTATTATCATTACTTTTTTAATTTAAAGGATCTAATAAAATGGTTAATTGTTTCACATTGTTTAAGAGATTGTGCTGTGTTGTGTTGTTTTTAGTATGATTTGCCTCAATCTCTCCTTTAAAGTTATCCACGCTTTCGAGTGAAGTTTTATGATGACCTTTGTGTGAAAACCCCATTATTTAATTGTAAGATGTCTTCCACACCATCCCCACATTGCATATCTTCAAGCATTTCTATGGAGAGGTTCAAGGTTCAAATCCTCTCACCACTGACTATCATTTTCTTTTCTTAAAAAAAAAAAAACTTACATAGAAGCTGTGGGAGAAAATGATTCGAGGAAATTCTAAGGCCATGGGCCTTATCCGAGGATGATCAAAGGCCCACAATATGTGTTAACTCAAGTCTGACACGTGGACCAAGACCAAGGAGGGAAGACATCAAGATCACTCGGAACCAAACTAAAACTGAAAATAAAAGGTCTGAGGAAAGAATGCTAACTGGCCCATCAACCAAGGATCCCAAGGAGCAAATGCACCTCGGGAGTTTCTTATGTAACTCCTTGCACCAGAAAGTAAAGCTCTAAGGAGGACAACAGAGTCATGCAAGCAACAGAAGGAGGAAATATCTGGGAAGGTGGCTGCCACCTCCATATTTAATGCATTGTACCAACTGAACTAGCTGCATTTATGAGGAAAAGACACTTGAACAGTGACTCCACAACTCACAGCTCTCTCTATCACCTCCAAAAGGGTCCTGATGGGACAAGTATCCAAATTATTTCCCTAAGATGTACAAATGGAGGGCTAAGATGCAATGAAATGGGCTGTATAAGGAAAGGAAACCCTTTGAAAAAGGGGATGAACATTCTATAAGAGAAAAGATAGAGAGAGAACTAAGGATCATACTGTAAAAATATTAGCCTTGATTGTTAATGAGAAATCTATCCGTAAACCTACCTGAGGAAGAATTTATACTGAATTGGTGCTTCTTTCATTCATATTAATCTCTTTAGTCCTATTGTCCCTAAGCTTATGATTCCCTTAGCATTGTAGTTGATTCGAAAGTCCACTCTCTTACAAATTTATTGCACTGAGCTTGAATAATTGGGAGCCACTACTCTAAGTGGACTCGAGCTTCTCTTTGAGTCCTTACAATTGGTGCCGTCTATGGGAATCACCTAGAATCTTCGTTATTCAAGCTTTCCTTGTAAAAATAAATAAATGTAAAATTCCAGGCAAAATAGGGAGGAGTTCGTTGGTTCGCAGCTCGTTGACCATTTTGTTAGCCCGGAGTGAACGAGAGATCAAGAGGCTAATCGAACTCTTAGTGTCTAGGTTGAAATGGATTACACAAACCATACTAGTAGAAGTCAGTCGAGACTTGGAATTCATATTTCCCATGACCAGGAGACACAAAATCTTAGGTTGGAGATTGACCACTTGCGCAAGAAGCTGCACTGCAGGGTGCATGTTAGGGGAGACAGAATGCCCCCATCAAGCTCGGGATTTGATTTAGAAGACTGCAACTACAGACAGAGATCAAGGACTCCTCCTAGTTAGTCCTTCATTGCATCCTCACGTTTAGATAAGGAGGAAAGACACTGTAGGAGAAGAAGCAAAAGCTCACCTCCTAGGAATATGGGGAATGACGCGATGAGTAAAACTCTGCATTAAATTTCCAGGTCACCTTTCATATGCATAATTGATAGGGTCAAGCTCTCACACCACTTTGCCCAACCGACCTTTACCATTTACAATGGAAGGATTGACCCCATAAAGCATGTGAGTCACTTTAACCAAAGAATGGTCATTCATTCTAGAAATGAGGCCCTTATATGCAAAGTATTTCCCTCCAGCCTCAGGCTTGTTGCCATGAGATGGTTCGATGGGCTGGAAGAGAGTTCAATAAGCTCTTACAAGGAGTTGACTAAAGCTTTTGGTGCCAGATTTATGAATACTATAGAGTTCCCAGGCCTTTGGATTCCTTGTTATCCATGGCGATGAGAGAATGAAAGACCTTGAAAAAATAATTTGACAGATATCGGGAAATTTTTAACGAGATTGAAGGAGATTTTAAGGATGTGGCCATAAGAACCTTCAAGGTAGGGCTTCCCACGAGCCATGACCTGGGAAAGTCATTAACCACGAAACCCACTCAGAGTATGCACCAGCTTATGGATCGTATTGATAAGCATAAGCAGGTTAAGGAGGATCAGGTGTAAGGAAAGGGAAAGACCAAAATCTTCCCTCCAAAAAGGAGAGATCCTCAACCTGACGGGTAGGGCCATAATCGACCCAGGAAAGACTTCATCAATCAGCCATCGCGAGCTAATACCCAAGTGGTCAACTCAGAATTCAAGGAGCCGGTATATCAGATCCTTGAAAAGATAAAGAATGAGCCTTATTTCAAATGACCCAATAAAATGGGAAAGGACCCATCCAAGCATAATCAAAGTCTCTATTGCCAAAACCACCAAGACTAGGGACATACCACAGAGGATTGTAGAACTCTACATGACCATTTGGAGCAGTTGGTCAAGGCAGAGAAGTTAAAGCAATTCATGCACTAGCCTTCCGGGCAGGAAAGTTAGGTCGGACAAGGATACAAAAGAGAAGCTATTTCTTGACCATCATTAAAGACTATCAACATCATCTTTGTCACCTCGAGCCGAGATGTAGGTCCCTCCTTTAGAATCATGTCCGTAGCATCAAGGCCAAACCCCGAGGAGCAAGTCCGACAATCCAAGAGAGTTAAAGTAGAAATACGGCCAACCTTGGGTTTCTCGGATGAAGATAAGATTGGAACTTTCTAACCCTATGATGATGCCCTAGTAGTGACCCTCCGCATTGGAGGATATGACGTGAAGAGGGTATTAGTGGATCAAGAAAGTGGGATTGAAATTATGTACTCAGATTTGTATAAGGGGCTGAACTCGAAGCTTGAAGACCTAAGCAAGTACGATTTCCCTCTAGTGGGATTTGACGAAAGAATGGTGACTCCCAAGTGAATGATTAAGCTGCCTGTACAGACAGGGGACGAAGTGGTCGATATGGAATTCATTATGGTTGATGCTTACTCTACCTACATAGTCATTCTAGCAAGGCCTTGGCTCCATGCTATGGGAGCAGTATTTTCAACTTTACATATAAAGGTTAAGTATTCCATTGAAAGGCAAGTTGGGGAATTGGTGGGAAGTCAAAAGATGACCAGACAATGTTTGGTTGTAGCTATCAGGCACTAGTCTGTAGATAGGATTTCCCTTGGCTTAGAAGAGGCCCTATAGCAATTAACAGAGTTTGAATGAGATTGAAGAAAGGGGTCTGCTGTGGAGAAAGTAATCATTGGATCAAACAATGATAAATATTTTCAAGTGGGGACCCAACTGCCCCTTGCTGAAAAAGAAGAACTTTTAAGGTTCTTAAGGGAGAATATAGATGCCTTTGCATGGAGTGTGTATGAGGCGCTTGGAATAAATCCAAATTTCATATGTCATCATCTAAATGTAAATTCGGCAGCTGTACCTAAGAGGCAACCACCTCGATGCTCTTCTAAGTAGCATGCAAAGGCAGTAAAAGAAGAGGTGAACAAGCTCAAGTGAGCTAGGCAATCAAGGAGACATTTTATCCCGAATGGTTGGCCAACATAGTAGTGGCGAAGAAAAGTTCGAGAAAATGGAGGGTTTGTGTGGATTTCACTGATTTGAATGAACTCAATAAAGCTTGTCCCAAAGACGCTTTCCTAGTTCGACCGATTGGTAGATGCGACGGTCGATCATCCTCGGATGAGCTTTTTAGATACCTTTCAAGGCTATCATCAAATACCATTAGCCTTGTCCGGCTAAAAAAAGAAATTTTTTTTGGACCCTTACTGGGAGCTACCATTTTTGAGTAATGCCTTTCAGCTTAAAGAATGCAAGATCAACCTATCAAAGAATGGTGATGAGGATGTTTGAATCTCAGCTGGGGTAGAATGTCGAGGCATACATTAATGACCTGGGAAGTGTGTTCTCAGTGCTTAGAAAACACAAGCTATGCCTCAACGCTTGAAAGTGTTCTTTTGGTGTTAGTTCTGGCAAGTTCTTAGGGTATATGATTACTCATTGGGGAATAAAAGTTAACGCCGATCAAATCAGAGCCATAAATGACTTGCACGCACCTCAGAACCCTAAAAAGGTACAAAAGTTTACAAGAATGATTGCTGCCTTGAGCAGATTTATTTCTCGGTTGGCTGATTGATGCAGGCCTTTCTTCCAAATCCTTCATAAGTGGAGAAATTTTGAGTGGACCCAGGAATGTAGCATTGCTTTTGAAGAATTGAAGCAGTATTTGTCACACCCTCCTATTCTCTCCAAGTATGAGAAGGA
The DNA here is from genome assembly GCF_002906115.3 of Quercus suber. Taxonomy (NCBI): domain Eukaryota; kingdom Viridiplantae; phylum Streptophyta; class Magnoliopsida; order Fagales; family Fagaceae; genus Quercus; species Quercus suber. The sequence continues at coordinate 52,290 of NW_027070569.1, read as the reverse complement.
AGAGGTCCTGTATGCTTATATAACGATTATTGATCATGCAATAAGCCTAGTCTTGGTTAGAACGAATGTTGGCGAGCATAAGCCATTTAGTTTATTATGTTAGCAAATCTCTCCAGGAGGTAGAAACCTACTATTTACCCATTGAGAAGGCAATTTTGGCTATCATACATGCCACAAGGAAGTTTCTCCATTACTTCCAGGCACACATTGTCGTGGTCCTTACTCAGCTCCCCTTGTAAGCACTACTGTGGAGATCGGACTATATGGGAGAATAGCTAAATGAGGGACAATGTTGGGAGCATTTGATATTAAATACTTGCCTCGAATAGCTACAAAAGGGCAAGTACTAGCGTATTTGGTTGCAGAGTTCACCGAGGGCGCCGAGGAGACAGAAACCGAGGAGAGAAAGATGTCAGACCCAGAAGTTTTGGTAATCTCCACTCCTTGCCCCCCCCCCCCCAAATCATGGGAGATATATGCTGATGGGGCAGCTAATCAGAAAGGATCTGGTGTTAGGATTGTTCTAATATCATCTGAGAAGACAACCATGGAAAAATCTTTAAGATTAGGCTTTCCAGCCAGGAATAATGAGATGGAGTATGAAGCCTTGCTGGCCTGAATAACAATGGTAAAGGGACTAGGAGGTAAAGCCTTGGAGATCTTCTCAGATTTGAGACTAGTAGTAAGGTAGATCAATGACGATTTTGAGGCTAGAGACCAACAGATGTAGGGGTATCTTAGCCAAATTAGGCAATTACAGCTTTGAAGCTTTTTGCATAAAGTAAGTTCCTAGAAGCAAGAACTCTCATGCTTACTCGTTGGCCACTTTAGCCACCTCTTTAGGACAAGGCCTTCCTTGAGTCATAATCGTCAAGGATTTAGTGACTCCTAGTTGTCATGATCAAGCCATAGTCGGGGTACACAACATAGAAGTTGGTTTGAGCTGGATGGACCTATTGGTCTTGTTCTTAAGAGATAGAACATTGCCTAAGGACAAGAGCAGGGCTAAGAAGATCCAAAGAAAAGCACCACGATACTGGCTCTTCGAGGAGCAGAAATTGTACAAATGCTTATTTTTTGGGCCGTATCTACTCTGTGTCCAACCCAAGGCAGTAGAGCCACTGCTAGAAGAGCTCCATGAGGGAATTTATGGTTGTTATAGAGGAAGAAGGTCCTTGTCGCACAGAGCTCTTACCCAAGGGTACTGGTGACCTAGTATACAAAAAGCCACCCAAGATTATGTCAGAAAGTGTGACCAATGTCAAAGGTATGCTTCAAACATCCATCAACCAGGAGGAGTTTTGAACTTTTTTTCTAGTCCTTGGCTGTTTGCATAGTAGTGCTTAGACATAGTTGGGTTGTTCCTAAGGACAATGGGAAACTAAAGTTGGCTCATCATCGGAACTAACTACTTTATGAAGTGGGTTGAGGCTGAAACCCCTCTCCAATATCAGGGACTTAGACGTAAAGAGGTTCATATGGAAGAACATCGTCACTAGGTTTGGAGTTCCTTCTACGCTAATCTTGGACAAAGAACTTTAGTTTGACAGTAAAGCGTTCAAGAGGTATTGCGGTGAGTTGGGCATCAGGAACATATACTCCACCTCCACAAGGGAACGAGCAGGCTGAGGCCATCAACAAAGTCATAGTTAATGGACTAAAGAAGAGGCTGAATGAGGCAAAGGGGAAATAGGTAAGTGTAACTCATCTTGAAGGAAGAGACTAAAATAGAAGAAGGAGGCAGAGAAATTACTTTGGGCTCTAGGAAAGAAAGGGATTCTGGGCTGAGGGATAAGCACACAGATGAATGCATGATAGAGAGGAAACTCAAAGAATTGAGAGTGAAAAAGTGAAAGAATGATTTGGGATGAACTATTTATAGGAGCCAAGAAGGAGCGAGTGACGTTTGATTAACAATAATGAGTCATAATTAACAATAATGAGGCAATAAACCTTACGAATACCTATGGTAATTGACACACATGTCGCCTCGGTTCACGAACCATCAGGTAATGATGACGGCTGAACCAGACAGCCAGGTACAACATGCCTTTTGAGAGCGCATTAATGAGCTTCTGAACCGTCCAATATCCGCCCATAAAGCTTCCTGGGTAGCTATTGTCTCTTGGATTCCTTGATTTGTCCCTAAGAGCCGAGCACAAATCAGGGGGGGCTAATGTACGGCACTGTGATACCCAGACCCATTTGGGCCTTGGATTCTGACTCAACAGTGTGGTCCATGACACCAAACCTTTTCTACCTAAGGCCCAAGCCCAAACCCAAAATAGCCACAAGTCCAGCTCTCACACTGCCTCAAGGCTCAATAACCTTAATTGACATACACCTAGCTTCGCCACTTGGGCCTTACTCAGAAAACCACTACTCGGGCAAGGGGACAATTGCTCGAGGTGTTGTCTTTCAGGTACCTGGCAGTGCCTTGGGATGTACCGCTGCCAAGCATATCTACTGAAGTGGGAACCAGTTGTAATGCCATTCCTACCACACCCCACTCCTAACTAAACATCCAGTTAGCAATAATAACATTGGACCTCCTATATCACTAACCGTAAGAATAATCATAGCTCCCCACTAATTATAAGGCTATAAATAAGAGAAGCTAGAAATGAGAAAAGGATTGTTGAAAGATTCATAAAGAAACTAAGGGTAAGGAAAGAGAAAGCAAGAGTGTATCAAGCTAGCGGAGTGATAATAGAAAGAGAGGGAGTGAGTTAATTCAAAGGGAAAGGCAGTTTCGTTGAGTCTCTATATAAGGAATTACCCAATTGGAAATCTAGAGCCCACCTCACAAATAGATTGTGAGCCCAAGTGAGGATTAGCCCATCAACCCCTCCTTTGGGTGTGCACAGAGGCCTAACTGGGAAGGACCTTATTGTGTCACTTTAGTAGCTAGAATAGGGGCTTACTACTTAGAGGATTTAGATGAAAATGTTGTACCACTCCCGTGGAATGTAAATAATCTTCGAAGATATTACCATTAATGAAAGGCTTTCAAGTCATCCTTTTCTCTTTTTTTGATTATTAATTTCTTTTAGGAATGGCAACGGGTTGGGTTCGGGCCGGGTTTTTCCATACTCGGACCCGACTCGCGGGGCAAGACCCATAGCTCGAACCCGGCCCGTTTAGGATACCGAGTTTTTTCCCGGGGCCCGGACCCGCCCTAGCCAGGCCCCGCGGGCCCCGTTTAGGAATTGGGCCCAATTTGTGGCCCAACCCAAAAAAAAAAAAAAAATTTAAGCCCAAATTTGAATTCAAGCCCAGATTTAAGCTCAAATTTTGCCCAGATTCAAGCCCAATTTTTGCCCAGATTTAAGCCTAGATTTTGCCTACATTAAGCATGCATATTCATTATTCAAGCCTAAATAATTAACGTGGCCCAAATGCCATATCAGGCCAAAATCCAAATCATAGGCTAAGGCTACTAATCATAAATCAATAAATCACCTGTTAATTATAAATCTATAAATCAATAAATCATAACTAATATCATAATCATAATTCAATATATCATAACTAAGATTTTAAATCAATAAATTACCTAGCTAAGATAACCATTTAATCATTAATCAACAAAATCATAACTAAAATCACTAGCTAAATATAAAAATAAAATAAATCCAACAAATCCAAGAAATAAGTATCAAAAGTCTAACGAGTCCAAGAAATTAAAAAGTTACAAAATAAATCCCACAAGTTTAGAATAATTACAAACCAACAAATTAATTCAACAAGTCTAAGAAATTAAAAAAGTTACTAAATTAATACAAAATGTTTAATCTTCATCAATTGTGATACAACTCCCATCAATTGTGGCACAACTCTCATCATCTTCATTTGGCTCCCAATCATCAAGAATGGATTGAAATGTACTATCTCCAGATATAGTTGAAGAACCTACAACAACAATGAATTAAAAAATAGAATATTGTCACCATCAATAAGCCAAAACATAAATATTGTATTCGTATGAAACTTGGAAGAATGAACAATGAATTAATAAATAGATATATTTATTTGGAAGAATGAACATTGTCACCATCAATAAGCCAAAACATAGATTCCTGCAATTTCTACTAGTCATCAACAACCATCAATATGCCTACTTCCCATAAATATTGTATTCGTATGAAACTTGATACTAGAGGAAGAGTTCCAATACCCAACATAAAACCTCTATTCCCCTCACCCCCAAACCAAAAATACATATATACTTCTAAACAAGACACCAAAGAATATATAAGAAAATTTTAAAAACAATTTACAAGTATAATCAATACACTAACTTCCAAATCAATATACACTCAAATAGAATATCATTAAGAAAAATGCTATCCACAATATATTAGGAAAAAAAAAAAAAAAAGAAGAGAAATAGATTCTACTAAAGTCACTTTGCTTTGCAGGTAAATTATTGTTACTATAATTATTGCTGTTCTTGTTGTTTTTCATCAACAATGTCCTATGGGATTTCATTTCCTACCATTGACCCAATTTTTATTATTATTTATTTATTAAAAAAAAAAACAACCTTATTCTCAACTAAAATTTGTAACCAATCCCAAAAAACAAATGAAAAGTTTAAAACATAAAAATAAAAATAAAAGTAAAGTAAAGAACAGAGTTAAGCTAAAATTGAAATTAAGTTAATGTTGAGAATAATCCAGATATAAAAAGAACAAAAGAAGTGAAAGAGGAAATTTAGTAACAAAAAAGAAGCAACTTTTCTAAGAGTCCTAAGATCTGAAGCTGGAAAACCTTAATATCAAGATAGAGGCATAGAGCTCAAGTAGGAACAAGATAAAACAAACCCATTTACATAAATGCATAGAATCAAACATATATAATCCAAAGTACTGACCTTTGAGGACAATACACTAACTTCCAGTATAATCAATACACTAACTTCCAGTGTTGCCCCCTGTCAAAATGCAACCACAGCTATGCAATGTTAAGGGATAACCCACGGAAACAAACAAGGACATGAAAAATAAATAAACTTAGCACTACTTCAAAAACACAAAGGACACCACCATCATCTCCCAAGTCCCAACAAATAAGCCTTTTCACTGGTAGACGACTTATTCTTAATTAAAGATCTAATAAGAAGTTGAGAACAACTTTCATTATAATAATAATTATTGGAGCTGTTAACAATCCCAGATCATTTTTTAAATTTCATCTGGATCATGATTTTGTTGGTATTGAAAATGCATATGAAACAAAACCAAAACCTTATTACTCTTATCATTTTTTAAGTAGGCGTTTACAAAGTCAACAAAGTGAGACAATCATGGTCTCAACTCTCAACTCCGAAAACTTCAACAACTCAAAAAAAAAAAAAAAAAAAAATTGTGAAATGCACCTATTACCCAGAATCAAGATTCGTTCCCCACTTTTAACAATTAAATTATTAAAAACAACAACAACAACAATAATAATAATATATTTATAACAATTTGTTACCTTTTCAAAAAATTTCAAAGTTTTCAAAACATCAAAATTTGTAAGTGTTTAACAAATTTAAATCAAAATCAAAATGAAGTAATCAAAAGAAAAGAATATTACCTTCAGACGCCGAGAAGCAGAGAGCAGAGAGGTCGAGGGCGAGACCGATTATGCGAAGGGAAAAAAGAAAAAAAGAAAAACAGCGAGAGGGTTGGACTGAGGGAGGCTGAGGGAGTGTGGGATTGAGCTGAAATGAGGGAGAGGGAGGGTCGGACTGAGGGAGGGTGGGAAACTGGGAGTGAGGGACTTCGGATTGAGGCAGGGAGGCTGAGTGAAGAAATGAAGAGGGAATTAGGGTTAGATACGTGTGTATATATATATATATATATAAAGGGTAGTTTAGTAATTTTAGCAACCGGGTTTTTAAACGGGGCGGGTCTCGGGTCGGGTCTCGGGTTTTTTTGATAAAACCCGGACCCGCTTTGGGGGTTTTTTTAAAAACCAATACCCGACCCTATTTCTAATCGGACCGGGTAAAACCCGACCCATTAGGGTCGGGCCGGGCCGGGTACCCGCGGGTCGGGCAAAAATTGCCATCCCTAGTCTCAAAACAAGGAGGTATCCTAATATTTGGCCTCTAATTCCTCTTCTAATGATTCCATATGAAAAAAAATATGTATATCATATAGCATAAAATCATAGTTTCACTATATTTTTATTTAAAACTTGGTTCTTTTCACAAAATTTACACATCCTTGAACCCGGTTTGATAAAATAAAAAATTTTTAAAATGTCCAACTTAATCAAATAATTTTTAATATTTCACTGTGGAAGAAATTTAAATTATTTTCTTTGGATCAGTGTAGCTAAAATAATTATATACAACTTTTTAATAAGGAAGAAAAAGAGAATATTTAATAAAGAAGGCATTTTATTTTAAATCATATATAACTAGTCAAGAAAAAGTTACTTACCTCAGGTAGACTTACAAAATTTTCGACTTCTCTCTAAACCTTCTCGTCTAAGGTCCACTGCAAGTCCTACCTAACACCAATTATACAATGACCTAAGTCCATCAATCCATATTAACATACTATTTACTTAAAGATTAATTGATTAACCATAATCTTGCAACTGTATCTGGCCAATAACAATACTTTCTAAAGTTCATAGGTGCTTACTAATAACTCTCCCACTAAAATTAAGATTAAATAAATACAACTCTTAAAAGTACAAAGATATAGAATGGTCCAAACAATATAGAACGGTCACTTCAAATTTTACACAATAAAAAATATTTAAAATAATTCTCTAATACTTCTAAAATGTAACAAATACCTCTAAAATTCAATTATTAATTGCACAAAAAAGAGGAAACAAATTATGGATAGCCATTGTGAACACAAAGGAAATTGCTTTCCAATATTATATAATAAAAAACGAGAAGCTGGGAAAAAGTTCAATGAATTATCCAAATTAATTAGATTCTAATTGCACTCTATTTTATGTCAAATATTATTTTAATTGTCTATTAATTTGATGGTAAGTGTCTATATTTTAAATACATTTCATTTTCATGTCAAGTATCCCTCCAATTGTACTTTAATTATATATAAATTATATTTACAAGCAAATATATATAAAAAGTTACAGGCTAGTTTTATTTTATAATTATAAACCTACGTGATTCAAACTCAATCAATCTTTATATTAAGTTTTTGAAATTATATATATTTATTGACAATATTTACTATGTGAAATAAATTTCATTTTTTTTTTTTAAATCTGTAGAATATGAAAAAATATACCCTATTTTGGATGAATATTTCTCCCCCTCACAGTTAATGGGTTCCACCATCCTACTCCATCGTAAAATAGCTGTAAAGGCCTGTCCACGATACAACCTATAATCTTTTCTACAAAAGTAGGGATCATATGGCATGAGCGCTGGCCCAGGCCCCGACCAACCGCCATAAATTACGTTGGCTCTGCCACTTGGAAATACGTTAGGCGAGCCTGGCCTAGGTCATTGGGTCATGGTCTTTTCTTGAATCTTTTTATTCTTTGCCCACCCAATGACCCCTCCAGGTAAGTCAGTCAACCCGTCTGTTGCTTTCTCATTTCACAATCTGTCTCCTTGTTAGTTGTTATGTATTAGGAACTGTTTTTATGCATGCGTGCGCACCCAGATCCAACGCACATGTGCATCATGCTACTATGTGTATATGAATTAGTCAAACCTAGCAACCTGGAAAGAAAAATGTTAAATTACAAATTTTAATTTAATAAACTATTTCAACAAGATAATATAAATAAGTTTTTGATGATTTATATTTTATAATCAGTGACATATCAGTTTTTAATAAAATATGTAGTATTTCCAACACGACTTTATTAAATAAAAGTTTACATTTAATGAGCTAGTTTTAACCACTTTGTTTACTCCCTCTATTACCAACAAGACATATAAGTATTTTACAACTTAATGAAATAAACTGAACCACACACAACACTTTCTCATTGTTAGAAATCAGGTTGGGTTTGACCCAACCCATAACCCAAGACGTTACCTGATAATTAAGTTTAAATTAAAATTGAATTATTTTGATATGAGTCATCAGTGGAGTAATTTAAATTTGGTGGCTCATCTAATAGTAAGTGGATCTTTACTAGTATTTAAAATATTCTTATATCAGCCAAATAACTAATAACTTATAGTGAATATTGTGAGAACATAAAAAAAGTATATGTATAGTTTTGTCTGAAGCTTTCTTATATAGCCTATCTCTTTCTAGGGACATCATCAACAGTCACCTAGAATTTGGAGCGTGAAATAATGGAAGAGACTTTGCTAGCCTCTCCTGCGAAAAGAAAGTGCTCAAGAAGTAAAGAGAGTATGAGATGGAGTTTGTAAAGCAAGTAATGAGAAAAATCCTGCAAGTGTGCAAGTGCAATGATCCGTCTGGAATTAGTGTTAAGCAGAGCAAGATTTCAACTCACATGGAATTGAATTGTGGTCATTGAAAGCGGGGGAGAAGATAGACACTTGGTGGAATCATTCAGCTTAGATATAATTTTGTGTTATGTCAAACATCTTTGTGTAAGTGATATTTGAATTGAAAAAAAATTAAAAAAAAAAAAAATAGGTTGATTAGTTTAGAGAAAACATAATTGTAAAGATATATGTTTTAAGGAAAAAAATCTCATTTGTATGAAAAAATCATAAAATAATGATAATTGTAAGGACCAAATTTGTGGCTCAGTCCATGATGAATGGACTTAGGCCAAAATGGCCCAAAATAATGAATTTGTAGAGAGTGGGTCAAAGAACTAAGCCCTAGTGAATTGGACAACGACTAATATGGAATTGGATGACAATCATGCACAAATAAGGAATACTGACATGAACAAACTTCTGGTTCGACGAGGCAAGAGTTCCTATAAATCCACTCAACAGCATCCCCCCCCTCCCCCCCCTGTTCACCAAAGTTGACTCCTACCAATATGAGCGGTATGCATACTTCCCTCACGGTCACCTCTTTGCTCAAGGCTGACAAAAGGATCACCATGCTGGGATCCCAAAGAATCTTCCTGGTGTGGACCTGATCCTACCATAGTTAAGCGTTACACTCACTATTACATAAGTTCTCCTCACAGATGACGTCAATTGTAAAGACCAGAAGTTCGTTTGTGTCAGTATTCCTTATTTGTGCATGATTGCCATCCAATTCCATATTAGTCGTTGTCTAATTTACTAGGGCCTAATTCTTTGACTCATTCTTTATAAATTCATTGTTTTAGGCCTTTTTAGCCTAAGTCCATTAATCCTGGACTAACCACAAATCTAGTCCTTACAATAATAATAAGAAAAAAAAAAAAAAAAAAAAAAAAAAAAAGAAGCCAAATCCTATATCAGAATTATTATTATTATTATTTATTTTATTTTATTTTATTTTTGTGTCCAGCCCATATAAGAAATGCAACTGGAAAATTATTTTGTAACGGACAATTTAGGATTGGGGATGGCAAAAAATGCCTTAACCTGCTTGACTAATCCTGTGAGAATTTTCCATGTTTTAAAAAGGCGTCTGGGTGAGAATGGATTTTGCTCGTCCCACTATTCATAGCTATAAACATATTTTATTTGATATATATTTAAAATTATATATACATAAAATTGAATCATTTCTATAATTATTTTAAATTTTATTTTCACTGTTTTATACATATTCATTTTCATTTCCAAAAACTTTGTCTCTCGCCCTCTTTTAGCATTCTTATAGTTGGTTTTTTTTTTATATTAGGATTAGTAAAATATTTCCAACCCACATGTCCCCATCAC
>NW_027070569.1:0-38269 GCF_002906115.3 Quercus suber | reverse complement strand
GGGGGGGGGGGGAGGGGGGGATGCTGTTGAGTGGATTTATAGGAACTCTTGCCTCGTCGAACCAGAAGTTTGTTCATGTCAGTATTCCTTATTTGTGCATGATTGTCATCCAATTCCATATTAGTCGTTGTCCAATTCACTAGGGCTTAGTTCTTTGACCCACTCTCTACAAATTCATTATTTTGGGCCATTTTGGCCTAAGTCCATTCATCATGGACTGAGCCACAAATTTGGTCCTTACAATTATCATTATTTTATGATTTTTTCATACAAATGAGATTTTTTTTCCTTAAAACATATATCTTTACAATTATGTTTTCTCTAAACTAATCAACCTATTTTTTTTTTTTTTAATTTTTTTTCAATTCAAATATCACTTACACAAAGATGTTTGACATAACACAAAATTATATCTAAGCTGAATGATTCCACCAAGTGTCTATCTTCTCCCCCGCTTTCAATGACCACAATTCAATTCCCATGTGAGTTGAAATCTTGCTCTGCTTAACACTAATTCCATTTTTTTTTTTTTTTGAAATGTTTGAAAATATAATAACACCACATGAAAGGACGCCTTAGGCATCCTAGGGTCATGGACCAATCATAAATTCTGGTTGTTCTTAATTCTTGAATCGGGGCTTACACTTTATATAGTCTACCTTAATTATTAGTTATTGAATTCCAGGTTTTTTTAATATAATAAATATGTTGTAGATTGAGGCCTAATAGCCATAAACCATCTATCATTCAATTAGTTTTAGAGTTTTATCATGTGAGAAGCACTTTCATTGAAGGGATCTACAAATATCATTATCAGACCGTTGGTGCTTTATATGAGAATTTTGAAATTATATAATAATTACATTTAGTTATTATAAATCATTGTAAGTTTATTTAAAACATTCTCATTTTTTTCCGCGTGTGTTAAAAATATTTAGTATTCTAAAAAAAAAATTATTAACTTATTATTTTTCAATAAAATTAAATTATGATTTCATATAATTCAAATGGTGTGTCAAATTATACATGGATTCTTTAACTAGTAAGCTTTAAAAAACTAGATAATAAAAATAATACTTTTATATGTTTACATTGTATTTGCAATGTAAACTTATCCCCTTTTTACAAATGTATACAACATAAAATTTTCCGTCAAAATATATGTTCACATGTTCATCTTGGAATGGAAAATTTTAGAACCTGATTAACAGTTTAAGGGTTTATTATTGAGACAATCTTACTTTCTTGTGGTTACTCGCTGCGTGAAATCAGAATTAGTTTGTCAACTCTATAAAATTAGAGGATAACACTTTCTCTTTGTGAGTGAATAAAAAGGGGATGACACCATTCCACTTGTGCGTGAATTAGTTGAGCCCTCCTTTGTAACAACAGTGGGAAAGAACAAAACAGTTTTCCTATGCGTCTGACGAAAGCCATATATTCAATCCAGGTTAGGTACAATTAATGATGGCTTCTACTGTGTGTCAGCGTTTTCTATACGTAGAAAGTATATATATCTAGAAACTCCAGATTGAAGATGTAACAAAGATATTTTGAAGTCCTTGGTTTCCAGCTCTGATGGTTAGTGAATTGGGACCACGAGGCCATGAATAATAAGAAAGCGATCCTATGTACCAATTGTGCACGCATATCCTATTTCATTCCCCTAGCATATCCAAATTTTGGTACGAATCATTTGGTATAAAAGGCACTGTACGTAGAATTGTTGTGGCAACTTGAACACGAGGAATTGCAAGGGCAGCAGATGTGGAATTAGGGAATAACAGTGCAATTCTCCTTCGGCAAAAGAGAACATGCACATGCATATTGTATACTTCTGTTTCGCCGAAGGAGAATTGCCCTGCCATTCACCTACACATGATTATTTCATGCCTGCAACTTCAATACATCGTGGCTATACCAACAAATAAGCTTATCACGGTTTCTCTTGCCAATGTAATAGTTCTATTATTTTATTTGCCTTCTCTTGCCAATGTAATAGTTCTATTATTTTATTGTTTATCATGGTTTCCCTTGCCAATATTTGCTTTCTCTTGCCAATGTACTAGTTACAACTGGGGTCATCAACATATATGGACTAGAAGTTTCACTAGAATCGGTGAATCCAACATGTGAACGTATTATCAAGCTTAAATAGATCTCTATATTATGGTGAAATATGGATTAGAAGAATATATGTGATTGATATTGAAGGATAGCTCAATATATTGAGTACTTGTTGCTACTAGCATTAGCTACTTCTTCTTTTCCCCTTTTCCTTTTTCTTGGAAGCATAAGACTCGAATGACTACAGAAATCTTTGTGTGAATTTTGTATTTTCCATTGTAATGGTTTATTGTTATGTCAAAAGTGACCTCACGTTTATCTATTTTCTCCATGAAGAGCCTCTTAAAAGTTCTTCAATTACTAAACTAGCTCTATTGGGGGGACCATAATTTAACTCCCTACAACCATTTAAAAAAGAAGCATGCGTGATGTGATGTCGAAAGTTATAAAAAATTTGAGTATGTTTTCTTCATCACCAATTAGTTTTGAGGTAGAATGGCATAGCTCACAGTCCAACAAGCTTAAATGATAATTATCCAAATGATATTCAAGCATGTTATTTTCCAAAATGTATGTATTGTTGGTACTCCATCAACACCCCCCCCCCCCCCCAAAAAAAAAAAGACGTAAAATTACCACATGTAAAAACTAAGAAAAGCCATAATTTCAATCAAGACATGAACAATTTGGTCCCGAAATCCCTTATATTCCTCAACTTTGCTGAAATTAGTCTAATTAGGTCAAGTTTGAGATATTCATAACAAAACATAAGAGTTGACCTCATGTTTGATGGCATTTGACCAGTTGTGACTACGAATAATTGTGGATAGCCCAATCGGATGTGCACCAAATGTGATATTATAGAAAATAATAATAATAATAAGAACAAAAACCTTTAGCCTGAACCAAAATTAGGGTTTGATCCAAAACTAAGTCAATTAATTGTGCCAGTCAATCATATATAGCTTGAAAGCTTCTGTAAGGATCATATTGAGTGGCTCCTTATAAAATTTATAAACGAATAATACTTTCAAAGCCCCACAACTTCTCAAAGCTATGTACAACCCTCCTAAGCCGAAATATCAATAGAAATTTGGTGTCATTAGCTTTCCATTGACATGAATCGCTTGATACTGTGTTCAGTAAGGTTTCCATGAAAATGCATCAAATTTCACAATGAAAAGCTCAACGTTCCAAAATGTTTATGAGGTACCAACTTTTGGGATCCTTAACTTCTCACTCCGAGCTATAATAATTTTAAGAAGCTTCCAATGGTACCTCATATTTGGAATTTCAAGACCAAGTAAACCCTTAATAAGCCTTTAGAAATCAATGTTAACATTGGAATCTCTCAAAAATGCAGCATGTTAGGCTCACAAACCTTAAGGACAGGGGCACGTAAGGCTTACCCCAGACACGCTTGCCAAAATACTTGTATGAGTTGAGGGACAATTTAAATTTTGTTATGGCTCTGCCAAATTACTAGCAAAGTGTTGCTAAGGTGCTTAATTGTAGATCGCTTACCAAGTATCATGTTGCTCCTAACGGTGTAGCAATAGTAATATTAAGCAACGTACTATTGCGCCATGGTCAAACTTGAAGACATCGGCAAGTGGCTTAATATTGACCATGGCGCAATAGCCATAGTATTATTAAGCCATTAGACTATAGTTGGAGTATCATGCGCTTAAGCGACATGCCGCTCTCAAATACGTAGTCACATATAATATGACCATGCATGATTCTGTCAAAACTCTACCCAAATTCTGGTTTGATGGTTTCCATTTAAAACCTTTTAAAATATCTGTAGTCTATATTTTTTGGTTGGCAAACTGTGATCAAATGTAATTTATTTATAGTTTTTTTAATCAGTCTTGAGTGTATTAAATGTGTAATTTATAGTCCAAGACAAAGACCCAAGTTTGGATCAAGAAAAAAAATCAAGTTTAGAGCAAGAAAACAAGTTTATGTCAATTCAACACCTAGCTCGACCGATCGTGATTGCGATATCAGCAAAAATCTGAAATGCGAAAAAGCTCATAACTTGCTCGTTTCAAGCCCGATTCATGATTCTTTTGTTGTGCTATTTAAAGGATGACATAAGCTATCCCTAGAGGGGCTTTTCAGAGAGAGAAATCACTGTATGTGCAGCTAGGGTTTGTATAACAAAGTTTCTCTCAATCTCACTATACTAGAGACATTCAAAGTAATTTGAGCCTCCATCTATTCAACCCGTGAGAGTTCTAAAGCATATAGAGAAAGATCAGCACGGTATTGCTGCTACCATAGTGCATATCTATATGAAGCCATAGAGAAACCAGTTGACCATAGTTATTAATCTAAAACCTTTGAGTGGAGATCTCAAAGTCACAAACAGGAGAGTTTGTGTGCAGCAATTCAAAATAGAAAAGTCCATGGATTCTGAGTTACGTGTGGAAGCAGTAGATTTAGGGTTAAGTTAATTGTATAAACTTCGATTCTATTAATTGGATATGTTGCCTTGAGGATTGTTTAGGACCTTTAGGTTATATCCTTCCTAGATTTTTTTACTTTAAAACCATAGTTTCAAAACTTTTCCTAGGTCATTATTGTAACGTCCTAGTCAGCAAAAAAAAAGAAAAAAAAGTAGAGGGTAGATTTTTTTTTTAAGTTTGCACGTGCCCCACCTAACCCCCTCCCCCACCACTCATTTTCAGTCATCTCTTTACTCTTTGGCCGGCTCACTCTCTTCCTTTCTTTTCATTTTTTTGTTCTCTTATACACTCCTCTCCACTCTTATATCCTCTCACCGGTACTTCCACACCACCAGCTCCATTTACACATAATTTTCTAGCAAGATCACTAGAATATTCTTGGGAACCCATAAGCACCTTCACATCCTTTTTTTGAGGTTCTAGCTAATCTCCTTGGACCTTGGAGAATTAGGATTTTGTGGTTGCGAGGTAAGTAGTATTTTAATGGGATTTTTTTGGAAAATAATCATGTTGCATAAATGTTGTTTTTGGGTTAGACACACTTTTGGAAACTACCTATGGAAACTATATTTTTCTGAAAACCATTGTGTCGTAACCTATATATATATATATATATATGTATGTATGTATGTATGAAAATGCATCATATTTTGTATTGCATTTGGGAAAATGCATGAATTGTTGATACGGAAAAATGAGCATCTTTTATTTAATTTTTTATGAAGAAATCGTGGATTTTATGGTATATTAGTAAATTTAAGGATGCTTAACTTGTCTTGTATTATTTGGGAAATTGATAGAAAATCTCTTGACAAGAATGAAGTTGAAAACCTTAAAAACTTTGTAGAAGTTAGATTATTTAAGGTTTTTTTGAAACTACCTAGATATAAACTATGTGTTTCAAAGTAATGTAACCTGTGAGCTTTATGTGGTTTTAACACCATGTCATGTGTGATTTTTCGGTGATCACCCGATTTGGTTTCTGTAACATGTTCTTCCCTGCTGCCCATGGGGGGAAGAGGTTCCTTAATTGTGTGTGGGTGAGGCTATTGCCCATGGGGCCAAGAGACCACATGCAAAAGAGGTCCTATTTGACGCTCTCTCCCTGCTGCCCATAGGGGGAGAGAAAAACCTTGAGGGTATGGGTGAGGCTACTATCAATGGGGCCAAGAGTTTGCATACCAAAATGGACAATATTATACCAGTTATGAATGGGTGGATCCCCTGACCGGTCTATGTGGTAGTGTGGTATATTTGTAATAATTTACCTTATGTTAGATATTATGACTTTGGAAATTATATTGTTGGTGCTCACTGATTATAGTATATAGTTTCAAGATATTTACTTTGAGAAACTTTGTGTTTCATCATTAAATCATTCTTGTCATAGAATATTATTATTATTATTGAAAATGAAACTTGTATTTCCCCCACCTCCATTAATTATGCTACTTACTGGGCTCTATCCCATTCCATTATTTTATAAACTTTTAGAGTAGGCAACAATCTTTTGAGACAACTTTTTGGTGGCTAACAGTAGTTAGACTAACTACTGATAGAGGCTGAACTTTTGTAATAGAAATATTAGATGATGTACATCTTAGAATGGGCTTGACTTATTCTTTTGTATATTATAGTGGTTGTGACGTTATTCCTACTGATGAGACAAGCTGATGATATCTAATTATTTATTCAGACCTCTATTTCTTTTGTGGCCAATGGTCCTTGTAATTATTGTTTAGAGCTCTGACTTACTTTGAGAGTATATTCAATGGAATTATTATGATAATTCTTGATGTTGGTACTTGATATAATTTTTGTGAATTGGATTGTCAAAAAGGAAAAATCTACAAGTACTTTGAGACGTCTTTCTCATGCTTTAGATCCTTTGGGTTTGGGGCGTGACAGTTATGGTATCAGAGCTTAGGTTATGATTCTGTAAGCTTTTGAAAACAAGAATTGATTTTGATCTAAGTCAGATCATTAGGGGTTTAATGAATTCTTTATTTTGTACCTTTATTTCAACTTCCACCTGCTATTCTTTTTTTCCTTATCTATCTTTTCTTTGCTAACCTTCTATGTTGCCTTGTTATTTACCTTCTTGATTCTTGGGTATAGGTATAAGTATCTTGGTACACTATGCCTCCTATAAAAAAGCACATAAAGTAAGGCATGTGGATGAGGTTACAGCTCTAGAGCATGGCCATAGGCAACGCCAAGAGCATGAGAGATCCGTCACTCTTGATGGTGGTGAGATTGATGAGGTGGCAGTGGTAGACAGGATTTATGCTAGGATTACTAGAGCAATCCAGGGTGGTGAACGTAGGAGGGAGTGTTGCTTTTTTGGGAAGTTCCATAAGTAAAACCCTCCAACTTTTAATGGAGGACTTGATCCTATGGCAGCAGAGAACTAGCTGCTAAAGATAGAAAAATTACTGCGAGCCCTTGAATGCACTAATGCTCAGAAGGTGGTGTATGCCACTTTTGCTCTTCAGGGTTCTGTTGAGAGATGGTGGTCAGGCACTAAGTGTTTGTAGAGGATAGAGTTGGGAAAGGACATTCCCATTACTTGGGAGAAGTTTAAGGAAGTTTTTAATGGGACATACTTCACCGATGTAGTGAGGGACCGTAAATCAATCAAGAGAATTTTTTGATTTGGTTTAAGGGGCTATGATAGTGGAGGAGTATGTTGCTAAGTTTGTTGAGCTCTCTCACTTTGCTCCTTACTTGATTTCGGATGAGTCCAAGAAAGTGAAAAAGTTTTAGGAAGACCTTAATAGTAGGATTCGCCCTCTCATTATAGCCTCTGGAGTGGATACTTTTACTGAGGCTGTGAAGTGGGCAATGAGTCTTAAAGAAGACTTTAAGTACAACCCCAATTTCAAGGAGAGTGAAAAGAAGCAAGGGCCCTTTAATTCTCAACATGGTAAGGGTCAAGGGCATAAGAAAGGATTCTTTACAAACTCAGGTAATATAGGACAATCTTCTAGGCATAGCGAGAATGCCTATCCTCAGTCTAGTGATAAGAAGTCTTGCTCTCGTTGTGGTAAACTTCATGATGGACAAAATTGTGATGGGGTCAAGATTTGTTTTGTTTGTAAGCAACCCAAACACTTTTCTAGAGATTGCCCGAGTTCTAAGGGCTCAGGTTCCTCTTCCTCATTTCAAGTTGCAAAGGGTAATGACAATGGGAAGAAGGTGCAAGGTAGAGTGTATCCCTTGATTACTCAGGATGCTCAGGCCACAGATACAGTGGTGGCAGGTATAATTCCTTTGTTCTCTGCACATGCTAAAGTTCTTTTTGATCCTGGTTCTACGTATTCTTTTGTTTCTTGCGCATTTGCTAAAATCATGACAAGAGCCCCGAACTACTTGATTTTGAGTTATCGGTTTCTACCCCTGTTGGTGATACTTTAATGACTAATCTTGTGCTTAAGTCTTGTATTATTTGTATTGAAGGTAGAGAGTTTTTGGCTGATTTGGTGTTGTTAGATATGCATGATTTTGATGTCATTTAGGGCATGGATTGGTTGGCTTCTTACCATGCTAGTGTGCATTGTTTTGAGAAAGAGGTGGTGTTTAGGCCTCCAGGTGGATCAGAATTTCTATTTAAGGCTTCATGTTTTCCTTTTATGCCTCGTGTGATATCATGCATACAAACAAACTTTGGAAAATTGATAGAAAATCTCTTGACAAGGATGAAGTTGAAAACCTTACAAATTTTGTAGAAGTTAGATTATTTAAGGTTTTTCTAAAACTACCTGGATATAAATTATGTGTTTCAAAGTAATGTAACCTATGAGTTTTATGTGGTTTTAACACCATGCCATGTGTGATTCCTCGATGCTCACCCGATTTGGTTTTCGTAGTCTTTGTGACAATAGAATCAAATCCAAGTCAGTGCCTTTTCACTTTGGATGATGTGTTCTTCCCTGCTGCCCATAGGGGGAAGAGGTTCCTTGATTGTGTGTAGGTGAGACTGCTGCCCATGGGGCCAAGAGACCACATGCAAAAGAGGTCCTATTTGACGCGCTCTCCCTGCTGCCCATGGGGGGAGAGAAAAACCTTGAGGGTATGGGTGGGGCTGCTGTCCATGGGGCCAAGAGTTTGCATACCAGAGAGAACAATATCATGCCAGTTGTGAATAGGTGGATCCCCTGATCGGTCTATGTGGTAGTATGGTATATTTGTAATAATTTACCTTATGTTAGATATTATAGTTTTGAAAATTATATTGTTGGTGCTCACAGATTATAGTATATAGTTTCAAGGTATTTACTTTGAGAAACTTTGTGTTTCATTATTAAATCATTCTTGTTATAGCATATTATTATTATTATTATTATTAAAAATGAAACTTGCATTTCCCCTACCCCCATTAACTATGTTATTTACTAGGCTCTGTCTCATTCTATTATTTTATAAACTTTTTAGAGTAGGCAACAATTTTTTGAGACAACTTTTTGGTAGCTAATAGTAGTTAGACTAACTACTGATGGAGACTAAACTTTTGTAATGGAAATATTAGATGATGTACATCTTCGAATAGAATTGACTCATTCTTTTGTATATTATAGTGGTTGTGACATTATTTTTACTGATAGGATAAGCTAATGATATCTAATTATTTATTCAGACTTCTATTCTTTTGTGGCCAATGGTCCTTGTAATTATTGTTTAGAGTTCTGACTTACTTAAGAGTATATTCTATGGAATTATTATGATAATTCTTGATGTTGGTACTTGATATGATTTTTGTGGATTGGATTGCCAAAAAGAAAAAATCTACAGGTACTTTAAGATTGGATTGGGGCGTGACAATTATTTTTAGTGTTCATGTGATTTGTGAACGTGTGATGTTTGTTTAAATCAAATCTGAAAGCTCGAAAATATGTTAAAAACACAAAAGCAATTTAGACCCCCCAATTAAAGTTACAGCTCGATAGATTTTACAGTAACTTAATACAAAGTGCAGAATAGTGTAAATGCGAGCGGATGAACAAATAAGCTACTCTAATCCATAAACTAAGCAACACAGTAGTAATGGAATATAAAAAAGTAAGGAAGAAAGATGCAAACACAGAAAACACCAAGACGTGTTTTCGAAGAGAAAACCGAAGAATTCGGCGAAAAACCTCTCCGTCGCCCTCCAAGCGGAAATCGATCCACTAGACAATCAGTTAGGATACATGGGTTAGCAAGAGACCCTCCAAGCCTAATCTACCCAATGCACCTAAGCCCTCCGAGCTCCTACTCCAATAAGGCTTCTCGGAACCGTGTCTTGTCTAGCTCTCCGAATCCCGCAACAAGCTCCATGTTGCATTTGCCATTCCAGGCTTCTTCCAATGCTTCCCAACAGCACCAAAACGTCATTCAATACTCTCAAAGGATGTGGTAAGTGTTTGGGCTATTAACCTCTCAATGGTATGGAAATGGAGAGGGAAGAGTTAAGGAAATATCACAAGCAAGTGTATAGAGAAAGGTGGGGATGACAATCTCTAATTCCCAATGTGTTTGGCTAGGGTTTTCTCTCTGAAGTATTCCTCAACATTTGTGGGTANCCCCCCAAAAAAAAAAAAGACGTAAATTACCACATGTAAAAACTAAGAAAAGCCATAATTTCAATCAAGACATGAACAATTTGGTCCCGAAATCCTTATATTCCTCAACTTTGCTGAAATTAGTCTAATTAGGTCAAGTTTGAGATATTCATAACAAAACATAAGAGTTGACCTCATGTTTGATGGCATTTGACCAGTTGTGACTACGAATAATTGTGGATGCCCAATCGGATGTGCACCAAATGTGATATTATAGAAAAAAAAAAAAAAAAAAAAAAAAAAAAAAAAAAAAAAAAAAAAAAAAAAAAAAAAAAAAAGAAAAAACCTACTGAAATTATACTGAAATAATAACAGAGTATCAAAGCTTTAAACCAAAAGCCGTAAAACAGTTATAAAGACTAAAAGAAACAGAATTAAACCTCTGTAAGACCAATGACCAATGTTACTATGTTTCTAAACTATGCTACCCCTAACGCTGTGCAAGCTCTTCTCTAGCTCCCCCTCAAAATTTTCTCCCCCTTTTTGACCGGAATGGCCAAAGGGCTAGAACTGATTTGACTCTGAATCCGAGCCTTGCTCCATAGACAAGTCTTGTATTTGTGAAGATAGTGCAGTGATCTGTCCTTGAAGATATGCAAACGGGTCCGCGGTGTGCTATACATAAGAATCCAGCACTGTAGACATTTGATCCATTTTAGCTAGTAATAGATCAAGTTTGCTCAAGCCTTGTGGTGGAGCCGAAGATGATGGTTGTGCAAATGACTCTAGAGTCAAGGTGAACCTATCAATCTCCTCAACTGTATCTCCACCCTCATCTTGCTCAACACGAGGCTGTAGGATGGTATGCACACCAGTCTTAGAGCCTTTGATGTGTGCGGTGCTCCTAGTCAGTGTTTGACCACCAATGTGGTAGTCTCTCTGAACAACTGTGAGGCCACTGGGTAGCTTGAGTTTTGCTTTGGCAATCAATCCCATGATCAAAGAGGGGAACGACATCACAATTCGTGTATTCTGCTTTGTAATGCTCTTCTTCAGGACATGTATGATATGGCCACAAATGTCAATCTCCTTATGAGTAAAGAGATCATACAAGAATATTGTTCTCAGAGCAGCTAGTGTGGTGAGATTAGTGACCGGATATAGATTATGAATCATCACATAACTTAGTGTCCTCATTTCCGGAGAAAACTTGATGGTGTTCATGGATGATTTCTTCGGTTCACCACCAAGAGCTGTAATCATCTCAGCAGTAGAGCCTAATCTGTCCTCATATGCAACTGTGATTGGCTGAGATGGAGGATGAATTTCCAAAAAGTCTTGGATGATCTCTCTCGTAATCACAAATTCCTTGTGTCTTACCTAGCACTCAATACAATCTCTTTTGACTGTGGCATTTGAGAAGATTATCTCTGAATAAACAACCCCAGTTGGGTTTAGCAGCTTGGTCCAAGTTCTATCTTTAAACACTTCAGGGATGAAAGTGTCCTCAAGAGTTTCTAACTGAACCACTTTCTCCATGATCATCGTTTTGTCCTTATAGTAGTCATTGTACTTCATATCTGCTTCCGCGGACTTGAAATGATCAGAATCAGTGTGTGCATGCTTTGAAGTTGGTTTCTTCTTAGCTGCATGCTTGGTGGGAGACATCTGCATAATTTCACAAAGCAAAAAGGGAACAAGTGCAAAAAAACCAAAACAGAACACCCAAACACAAACTTGATTAGATTCAAGTTAATCCCAAAGCACATGAAAGATATCCTAAAGTAGATCATAACCAACTCAAGGAGTATGCAACAACATATGAAACAAGGAAAAATAGGCACAGTGCATGAAAGTAAGTAACTGTGCATGTGTGTGCATCATGAGATGCATGGGGGTGTGCCTAGAGGGTGCCTAGGTGTGTGCCAAGTGAGTGCATCATGAGTAAAGTGTAGGAAACACTAGATAAAAGACCAAACCAAGTAAAGTAAGGTTAAACATATGGAAACCCATAAATTGGAACTCACATGAATCCAATTAAGCACAAAAATGTCACTCGGACATTTTATCAAACACCTAACATGCACATATGAACTCTAAGCATGAACAATGCATGAACATGAGAAAATATACCCTCAATACATGATAAAATGCCACAAGGGGCCAACACAGATGCACAACCATCAAATGGGACACAGCCCAAACAAAAGATTTGACAAATTAACACCCAATTTAGAAAACCAACCTAAATTTTCGAAAATCCCCAATTAACAAAACCCTAACAAAAATTCTGCAAAATTTAAGTAAAAACTTAAAAAGGAATAGTTTGTAAGACATACCTTAAAGAAAAAAAATGCAGAAAAGAAGCTTGGATTGAAGGGGTTTAAATGGAATAGTAATTTTGGAAGAAAAGGGTTCGAAGGAGTTTGAGCGAGGGAAGAGGTTTTGATTTGAAAAGCTGTCACATCAGCAAAATAAAATTGAAAACACGCATTTTTCGCGGGTTAGAGAGTAGCAACACAGTTGTGATACAGCTGCAAAAATGGCCACTGAAGCACAAAAGCTTTCGCGAGAAGCTGTAAGTCACAAAACAGTCGCGATACCTTCCGTCTGAATTTTGAAAAAATCCAATTTTTGGCCAAACAGCATTTCGCGAGAAGCTGTTGGTCGCGAGACAGTCGTGATACAGTTGCGAGAGTTTCTGTGTGACATAATTGAAAAATTATTCCCCTCAAACCATTTTTACAGGAAGCTATAAGTCACGAGCTTCTCGCGAAACAACCCCTGAACTAGTTTTTTGAAGGAAAACACACAAATGCATTTTGAACAAAAACAAAAGACACAAAAGTATAAAATCACTTCCAAAAACAAATAAAACACTCAAAAATCTTTTTGGGTTTGATCAACCAGTTCTTGAGTATACACATCACATTTGAACATGTACAATCACACAAATGAGATAGGCATTGATTGAATCAAAGTCTTGTGTGTTGTGTGTGAGTATCAAATGTAGAATAGTCTATAGATCAAAGCGAAGCTTCAACGATCAATTCAATCGAGCCATACACAACTGATAGAAATCAAGTGAACTATCTCCATTATAGAAATGAGTATATATGACCTCCCACACATTGAATACAAAACTTGGAAGCTTTTCATTTGGCTTCTGCATAAGGCATAACAATTGGCCTAATTAATTTTGTTTGGACAAAAACATCTCATTTTGAGATTGGTGCTTGAAATTTATGATATTTCAACATTGATGATTAGCCTTTGGCCTTTTTGAGCACCATATAGAACACATTAAGAAGAGTCGCTTTCCCTTTTTCCTAGTCGATTACTAGTGTGTGCGACAAGTTTTTGCAGCTCAATATCTCTTTTCATTTGGAAATTTACATTTGGTGAGTTCTTTTTGCAAAAACAGAAAAATAAAGTGGGAAGAGATATAGACACAAGTCTATGCAAGTATCAAGACCGACAAGACTGTTGACCAATCATTCATGACAAGCTTGAAGATCTATTTACAACAGTCACACCTAGTGTTCAAGATTTCTGCCACAAAGAAATGAGTGCATACATGACAAGCCAAGATCGTAAATGCACTACGCCATAAGTACGAAGGTACTAGGCCAAACTCACATGTGACATACACAAAACAAGTGATCAAACTTTTGAGATTTTTCAATTTTTATGGGTTTTTGAATTTTTTGAACACACCCAAAACAGAACAAAAAAAGTAAAATCAACAAAAACAGCTGGTACAAACCAACCGGATAAAAAACAACAGCAAAAAGAAAGCAATGCATGAAATGATGCAACAGCAAATGTCCCTAAACATTGAAAGAATTTATGCATGGACATGTTATAATGCTTATGCATAAGTACCCCTCTTCACCCACACGTCACGTGCGTTTGGGGTGATATCGTTGACGGATTGGGTACGAGAGTTTGGACTTTCAAACTTTTTGGTAAAACTCTCCAAGCAAGTGGTGAAGGTACCGATCATCTTCATCATATCCGTCATACCGAGATCATGATTTTGACTTCTTGGTTGCTCACCACCCCAAGACCTCATGTCATTTCTCCTTCCTCGTGACCGAGGTGCGCTTGCATTGTTGTCTGATCTCAGATTTTGACAATTAGGTCTGGCATGTCCTTGTAGTCCGCAATAATGACACACATAATCCGTTCTAGGACCCCGTTGTGATCTTGGGAGAGATCTTCCTCTAGTTTCATATTTAACCACAGATTGATTTTGGGACTTATTCACCATTCGATGCTCAACCACATTCTTCTTCTTTACATCCTCAACTTTCTCAAGAATGGGCTCTTCATCAACCGTCTCGTTTGCCTTCACAAACTTTACTTCTTTGGTGACTTTGGTTGATGAGCAACTTCCTCCGTTGTATCCCAACCCAGACTTGTCTGAAGAAGGTTTTTAAGATGATATAACATTTTCTAACTTCTGAGAGGAGACTCTCTCTATCTTAGCATGAGCTTGCACAACCTCTTGCTCAAGAAATCTCACTTTCGTA
Organism: Quercus suber; assembly: GCF_002906115.3. Taxonomy (NCBI): domain Eukaryota; kingdom Viridiplantae; phylum Streptophyta; class Magnoliopsida; order Fagales; family Fagaceae; genus Quercus; species Quercus suber. Next base: position 23,653 of record NW_027070569.1, on the reverse strand, counting down.
TATGCTTCAGACAGCTCGTCATTTAGTGTCTCAATCTCACACTTAGCCTCTTTATATCTGATCAAGAGATTTCTGTAATCTTCCTCAGCTTTCTTCATTTTCCTTACAGCTGTCTTGTCTACTCTGGAATACTCTCCCGACTTCTCAAGTAGTAAGGAGTAATTTTCTTGAAGATTAGTTGTATTCTCTTCCTCTTCAGCATTTGATTCTTCCACAATCCCAATAGACTCTAAATCAGAATGCTCACCAAGCTCCTTTACAAGTGCACCCAAACCATCCGATGACTCTACATGAGCAATGGTCATGAAAGCGAAGTGGTTTCCCTCTCCGTCACAACTTTCTTCCGAGTCAGAATCAGAAGATTCTGAATCACTGAGCATCGTGGCATAAGCCTTGCCTTTTCTCCTCAGAAAATTTGGACACTCCTTTTTTAGATGTCCATGGCCATTGCACTCATAGCACACAATGTCTGAAGAAGGTTGAGAATCCTTCCCTTCTTTCCTCGTAAATTCTTTCCTATCACCTCTTGAAGATGAAAATTTTCCTCTGTTGAACGGTTTTCCACTGTTCTTCATCTTCAGAAATTTTCGGAAGTTTTTCGCAAGATATACTACTTCCTTCTCCACTCCATTTTCTTCGGAAGGATCATCCATTCTTTCGGTGATGGTTTTAAAAGCAAGCGATTTACTTGTCTTATGGGAAGGTAGTCCAAGTTCATACGTTTGAAGTGATCCAATGAGCTCTTGGATCTTAATTTCATCCAAATCCTTGCTTTCCTCTATGGCTGTGACTTTTGCCCGAAAGCTCTCCGGTAAGGACCTCAAAATTTTTCTCACAACCTTAGTATCTTCAATCTTCTCCCCAAGATTGATTTTAGCAATTACAATTTCATTTAGCTTCCCATAGAATGAATCAAATGGTTCATCATCCCCCATCTTGAGCTCTTCAAATTTTGTGGTTAGCATTTGAAGTTTTGTGTCCTTAACTTTCTTCGTAACCTCATATGTCATCTCCAAAATCTCCCAAGCTTCCTTGGCTACCGTCATATGAGAGATCCTGTGGAATTCATCAGGAGACACACCACAAAAAATAGCATTTAACACTTTACTATTAGCATTGGCTGCTGCGAAAGCTGCCTTATCCCAAATGGACTTAGGATCCGTCGGCTTAGTCCAACCAATCTCAACCGCATCCCAAATGGTATCATCTATAGAGCATAAAAATGCTCTCATTCTGACTTTCTAGAAAGCATAATTGTTCCCATCAAAAAATGGTGGAACATTGAGCGATTGAGACCGGTCCATCTCAAATAGGGTCAAGGATCACAATTAGGTATTTAAACCACAGCGAGTGTACCCGCTCTGATACCAATTGAAAGCTTGAAAATGTGTTGAAAACACAAGAGCAATTTAGACCCCCCAATTAAAGTTACGGCTCAATAGATTTTACACTAACTTAATACAAAGTGCGGAATAGTGCAAATGCGAGCGGATGAACAAATAAGCTACTCTAATCCATAAACTAAGCAACACAGTAGTAATGGAATATAAAAGAGTAGGGAAGAAAGATGCAAACACAGAAAACACCAAGACATGTTTTCGAAGAGGAAATCGAAGAACTCGGCGAAAAATCTCTCTGCCGCCCTCCAAGCGGAAATTGATCCACTAGACAATCAGTTGGGATACATAGGTTAGCAAGAGACCCTCCAAGTCTAATCTACCCGATGCACCTAAGCCCTCTAAGCTCCTACTCCAATAAGGCTTCTCGGAACCGTGTCTTGTCTAGCTCTCCAGATCCCGCAACAAGTTCCATGTTGCATCTGCCATTCCAGGCTTCTTCCAATGCTTCCCAGCAGTACCAAAACATCACTCAGCACTCTCAAAGGATGTGGTAAGTGTTTAGGCTATCAACCTCTCAATGGTATGGAAATGGAGAGGGAAGAGTTGAGGAAATACCACAAGCAAGTGTATAGAGAAAGGTGGGGATGACAATCTCTAATTCCCAATGTGTTTGGCTAGGGTTTTCTCTCTGAAGCATTCCTCAACATTTGTGGGTAATGAGGGTATAAATAGGATAGGTACAGAAAGTGTGAGTCATTTAGTACAGGCTGACAAAACAGATTGCCTCGCGGGTGTCTCGCGGGAAGGCCTTACCCGCGAGATACTCGCAAAACACAGCTGTCTCCACCTGGCCTGACTCTTCGCATTCCAGCATGTGCATGGCACATGATTCATTTCGCGGGAAGCTAGGTCACAACATACCCGCGAGAATTCTTCAGCCTTCAAATGCTTGAGTCTTCACACTCTCTCTCTATCACACATCCCTTACAACAAATCACACAATAGATACAGGATATAAATGATTGATAATGATTACAATTAAATTTGGCACGAAATAAAAGCCAACAAAATACATAGTTGTAAATAACAACTTTACAAAATCTATTGCATAATTACTCACTTTAATTAATTGGCTAGAGATTTGATAAAATATAACTCAACTGGGGTCTAAAACTTTAACAATATCACAACCATTTTCAAAGATTAAACCCTATTTATGGTTTTCCTCATCAAAAACCATTTTTCAAATATCAACCCTAATCATGTTTTTTCACTTCAAAAACCAATTTACAAAGGTTAAATTTTAAATTTAAGTTTCTTCCAATAAAAAAGGTCCTTCAAACAAAATTTAAGAGTTTGAAGGTTTTTCACTTCAAAAATCCCATTGACAAATGATAACTGGAATGATGTCTCCCCTTGTGTAATCCTCTAGTTTAAATCAAATCAACACACATACCGATCATTCAACATGGAAATATGAGATTCTGATGATTTCTATAAGTTATAAAATATGCGGATTTAAGTTTTATATATATATATATATATACACACACCAATTAATTGAGTACCTAGAAACTCGGCTAGAAGATGTGTAAGTATGTAACAAAGTTATTTTGAAGTCAAGGTTTCCAGCTTTAATTTGATGGTGAGTGAATTGGGACCACGAGGCCATGAACAATGAGAACATGCAGATGCATATTGCATATTGCATATATACTTCTGTTTTTCCAAAGGAGAATTGCATTGCCATTCACCTACACATAATAATTATTGCCTGCAGCTTCAGTATTGTGGCTATACTAACAAATAAGCCTATTATGGTTTCTAACTCAGTTTTTTAGTATAAGTATTTTGTTTCTCTTTCCAGGACAAAATGGGCTTTTGCCCTTTTCAGGCAAATTAAATAGGTTTATACCCTATTTTCTAAACTAATTATGAAAATGCCACTCTTTTAAAACTCGATTTATGATAAATCGAGTTAGAAAAAAAAAATTTCTCAAGCCCTATAATTGCATTTTAAGGAGCCTATAGTGACGTTTTAAAGACCTATAGTGACGTTTTTTAACTCGCTTTCATGGAAGTCGAGTTTAAAAATGCCACTATATGTTCTTAAAAACGTCACTATATGTCCTTAAAAACGTCATTATAGAGCTTAACTTGATTTTGAGTAAGTCGAGTTTCAAAAGAAGGGCATTTCTCTAATTAGTTTGAGAAGGGGGGCATAAGGCTGTTTAATTTGCCCGGAAAGGGCAAAAGCCCATTTTGTCCCTCTTTCCGTAATAATAGTTGTATTGCATTTTTTTTTTTTTTTTTTTGCAGGTAAATGTTGAATCATAACAACTTGGATCATCAACATGTGCACTAGAAGTTTGACGTGAATTTGTGAATTCTAACGTGACCATGTATTATCAAGCTTAAGTAGATCTTTATATTAAGGTGATATATGGATTACAAGAATGTGATTGATATGATAACTCAATTTAGTGTGTTCAAAATTGAAGCTTCTTCTTCTTCTTTTTTTCCTTTTTCCGGTTAGCATAAGCGTTATAAGCAACTTGAATTTGCTGCCTTAATTTTGTGTTCTTCGTTGTAATGGTTTAATACACCTTGTGTCGATATATTTATCCACGAGGAGCCTTCTTAGTTCTCATGGCTATCTGATTACTTAACTAGCTCAGTGAATTCTCTATATGAAGAAACTGAAGTCTATCATGCTGATTGTGGGGGGAAAAAAATCCAGAGCTACTTAATGGGCCCGGGACACCCTGTTAAGGACTATTATATTTCCGAGGAGCAATAGGTGGTTGAGGCGGCCCATCTGAAGCAGGAAGCCTAGAAGTAAAGGGGGAGTACCGTCCGAAGAGGTCACTACTGGTCCGAAGACGTCTTACTCCTCGGCCACAAATAGCCTTGATCAAACAAACGTGTGAAAGGCCCGAATAATCTTCCTAACAATTCCAATGATAATGATAAGTTCTGGGTGGATCCGGAGATGATCATAACTAAAAAATATCTAAAGGAAAAGCTGCTACCACCATATTTAATGCACTGCAACAGTTTTTCTGACCGCATTTATGTGGAGAAGACCCCTGAACAGTGTAACCTCGGCTACCACCACTCACAAAGAACTAAAGTAGACACATGACGTGACGTGCACTTGAGTAGATACGCAAATGAAGAACAGGTGGACGATGGAGATGATAGGAGAGGATGCTATATAAAGAAGAAGGGTCCCTGATAATAACGGATGGACGGACGAGAGAGAAAAAAGAGAGAAAAACTTTACTGTAGTTCTGAATGTTGTAATCACTGTTCACTTAATAAAACATCTCCTCGGACATTCATTCATGGAGTTGTTCAAGCATTATTTCATATTACCATCACTGCAAGTAACCTAGCCAACTCTTGTTTTTCTTCATAACCAGCCCAGCTCTTTCACCCACTCTCTACAAATTCATTGTCCTGGGTTCGTTGGGCCTTTAACCCATATCTTTTGGGCTTGGGCTACAAAAACTGACCCTACAATTGGCGCCGTCTGTGGGAAGAGCTTGTGCAGGGGTGAAGACAACAGTAGGTGATGGCTGGACACAGTCAACAAGAAGCGGAGTCTAGGGCATCTCAACACGTGGACCCTTTTCTTAACCTAGAGTGAAGACAAGACCGCGAGGGTAGCATGCACACCGTGCGCCCTGGTCAGAACCAATCACATGGGGGGCGTCACATGTCCCATGCAGAGAAGAACCGAGATTTGCAACGGGAGATTGAAAAGCTAAAAAGGGAGTTACGCCATGCAAAGAGGAAACGGGCTCCCTCGTACTCTGATGAGGACCTTGATGACGAGTCGGACGTCACTTATCAACATAAATCCAGGACACCAGCTAGCGAGTCCTATACCTATAAAGAAGAATCTCAATGTAAGGGGCAACGCAGAAGTCCATCACATGGAGACGTGGGAAACGACACCATGAGTAGGGCTCTAAACCAGATTTCTAGGTCACCCTTCACGCGCAGGATTGAAAAGGCGAGACTTCCTCGGCATTTTAATTAACCAACGTTCACCATCTACAACGGTAAAACAGACCCCGTGGAACATGTGAGTCATTTTAACCAGAGGATGGCTGTCTACTCCAGGGATGAAGCGCTGATGTGTAAGGTCTTCCCTTCAAGTCTTGGGCCAGTTGCCATGAGGTGGTTCGATGGGCTGAACCCAAATTCCATTAGCTCTTTCAAAGAGCTCACCCAAGCTTTTGGTTCACGATTTGTCACTTGCCGAAGAGTGGCCCGACCTTTGTCTTCTCTGCTGTCTTTGAGCATGCAGGAAGGAGAGACACTAAAGGTGTATTCGGACAGATATTAGGAGATGTTTAATGACATGGAGGGCAATTTTGATGCAATGGCCCTAGAAACGTTTAAGCTCGGCCTCCCTACTGATCATGGTTTAACGACATCCTTGTCTAGTAAACCCGTTACTAGCATGCGTCAGCTAATGGACCGCATTGAGAAGTATAAGAGAGTTGAAGAAGAACAACAACAAGGAAAAGGCAAGGAGAAGGTTATCCCCCAAGAGAGGAGGGATTTCAGGTCGGATCGATACACCAACAGCAAACCGAGGAGAGATTTTCCTGCGCAGTCAGGAGCAGCCAATCCCCAGACTGTCAACACCGTATTCAAAGACCCAGTCCATCAAGTTTTAGAAAAAGTCAAGAACGAGCCGTTCTTTAAGTGGCCGAACAAAATGGCAGGGAATCCTGACAGACGTAATCGCAATCTCTACTGCTAATACCACCGGATCATGGGCACACGACTGAGGACTGTAGGAACTTGTGAGTTCATTTGGAACAACTAGTCGATGAAAGGAAACTGCGACATCTCCTACATCACACCAGTGGCCGAGGAGGTCCGATGAGTGCGGAGTCCCGGAGGGATGATCCTCTAAAACCCCCTCTGGGAACTATCAATGTTATCTTTGCAGCCCTAGGGAGAACAGGATCCTGACCATCCAAGGTTATGTCGATGGATCGGTTACCTGCGGGGGAATCTGGCCAGGGTCCGAAAAGGTACAAACTGGATGATCAACTAGTTTTAGGTTTCTCGGACGCGGACAAGGTGGGCACTGTCCAGCCTCATGATGATGCGTTGGTCGTCACCCTCAGAATTGGGGGGTATGATGTAAAACGGGTGATGGTTGACCAAGGTAGCGCTGCAGAAATAATGTACCCTGATCTCTACAGGGGGCTGAACCTCAAACTTAGTGACTTAACACCATATAGTTCTTCGCTGATCAGTTTCGAAGGAAGAGTTGTTACCCCGAAGGGCCAAATACGACTACCTGTGCAGACTGGCTCAGAGGTGGTGGAGGTGGATTTCATAGTTGTGGACGTTTTTTCACCCTATACGGCAATTGTAGCCAGACCTTGGCTGCATGCACTAGGGGCGGTTTCCTCCACCTTACATCAAAAAATCAAATACCCATCTGAAGGCCAGGTTTGCGAAATCCGGGGGGATCAATCCGTAGCTAGACAATGCTTAGTGGCTGCCATTCAACATGAGCCAGGAGCCGAGTCGTCAACCAGGGGCTTATAGCAACCAAAGCACCAGTCATCACCCACTGAAGATCCGGACAAGGGTGCAGGGTGCGAAGATTTGACAAAAGTCATCATTGGGGATAATCCCGAAAAATTCTTTCAAGTCGGATCCCAATTGCCGTTGCAGGAAAAAGAGGAGTTAGTGCAACTTCTTAAGGAAAACCTCGACGTATTCGCTTGGAGCGCTTATGAAGCCCCTGGGGTGGATCCGGAATTTATATGCCACCATTTGAAAGTAAACCCCATGATCACCCCTAAGAAGCAGACTCCTCGACGTCTATCTAAGGAACACGCTGAAGCAGTCAAAGAAGAAGTAGCAAAGCTCAAACAAGCTAAGGCTATTAAAGAGGTTTTCTACCCAGAGTGGTTGGCAAATACTGTGGTGGTGAAGAAGAAGAGCGGGAAATGGCGAGTATGTGTGGACTTCACCGACTTGAATAAGGCATGCCCTAAAAATCCATTCCCCATGCCTAAAATCGATCGGCTAGTAGATGCCACCGTCGGACACCCCCGAATGAGCTTCTTGGATGCGTTCCAAGGCTATCATCAGATACCCTTAGCCCTGGAAGACCAGGAGAAGACTGCTTTTGTGACTCCCACGGGTAACTACCACTATAAGGTGATGCCGTTTGGTTTAAAAAATGCGGGTTCTACTTACCAAAGGATGATGACGAGGATGTTTGAACCACAGCTAGGAAGAAATATTGAGATTTATATAGATGACATGGTGATGAAGAGCAAAGTGGTGGCCGAGCACGTGAAGGACCTAGAAAGCACCTTTGAAGTTCTCAAGAAGTACAAGCTACGCTTGAACGCTGCTAAGTGCTCGTTTGGTGTGGGGTCAGGCAAGTTTCTGGGATATATGGTGACTCACAGGGGAATTGAAGTCAACCCTGATCAGATAAGGGCCATCAATGAGTTGTAAGCTCCTCGAAATCCCAAGGAGGTTCAGAAACTAACAGGGATGACGGCAGCCCTAAATCGATTTATCTCTCGATCAGCGGATAGGTGTCGGCCCTTCTTTTCCCTGATTAACAAGTGGAAAGGGTTCGAATGGACAGAAGAGTGTACTGTGGCCTTCCAACAGTTGAAAGATTATCTAGCTCGACCACCAATCATGTCCAGCCCTGAGCCCGACGAGGTCTTGTTTGTGTATATCGCTGTAGCTACCCATGCTGTAAGCTTGGTACTGATCCGAGCAGATGGCGGTGTGCAGAAACCCATTTATTGTGTAAGCAAGTCACTGCATAAAGCCGAGGTCTGTTATTTACCGTTGGAAAAGGCTATTTTAGCAGTGGTGCTCGGTACACGAAAGCTCCCACATTATTTCCAAGTCCATACAGTCGTCGTTCTCACCCAGCTTCCGCTCAGGGCTATACTCCGAAATGCAGACTACACTGGAAGAATTGCAAAATGGGGGACAATCTTAGGGGCTTTTGATATCAAGTATATGCCAACACCTCGGTCAAGGGCCAGGTGCTTGCTGATTTAGTAGCCGAGTTCACGGAGCCCCGACTAGAAGAAGTAAAGCTGACATCAGACATGGGTGAAAAATCGGTTAGCATGATTTCTCAACAAGGCCCTTCCCATTGGGAGGCGTACATGGATGGTGCTGCAAACCAGAGAGGCTCTGGAGTAAGGCTAGTGCTGATATCCCCCGAGGGAATCATTATTGAAAAAGCATTAAGGCTGGGCTTTTCGGTAACAAATCATGACGCGAAATACGAAGCCCTATTGATGGGGATGAGTATAGTCCAAAAGATGGTGGGAAAAGCAGTAAAGGTATTCTCGGACTCAAGGCTGATTGTGGGTCAAGTACATGGGGAGTTTGAGGCAAAGGACGAAAGAATGCAGGGATACTTGAGCCGAGTTGAACATCTGCAGTCAGGGTTCGAGTCTTTCAGCTTGCTGCATATTCCTAGGAATAGTAACTCACACACTGACTTCTTAGCCACTCTAGCCACCTCTTCGACACAAGATTTGCCGAGAGTTATCCTCGTCGAGGACTTGCATAAACCTACCGAAGCAGGAAAAGAAGCAGTTCAAGTACATCAGGTTAGGGCTGGACCTAGTTGGATGGACTCTCTAGTTAAGTTTCTAAAGGAAGATATCTTGCCTGAAGAGAAGGGAGAAGCCGATAAAATTCGAAGGAAAGTAGCCAGGTTTTGGTTGTCTGAAGATCAGAAACTATACAAACGTTCCTATTCAGGACCGTACTTGTTGTGTATGCATCCTGAAAAGGCTGAGCTGTTATTAGAGGAACTGCATGAAAGGAATCTGTGGAAGCCACACTGGAGGTAGATCCTTGGCTCACCAAGCCATCACTCAAGGTTATTGGTGGCCAAACATGCAAAAAGAAGCCCTGGACTATGTTAAGAAATGTGATCAGTGTCAGCGATTTACCCCACACATTCATCAGCCAGGGGGGACTCTCAACCCGCTATCCAGCCCATGGCCTTTTGGCCAATAGGGCTTAGATATCGTGGGACCATTCCGTAAGGCTGCAGGAAACAAGAAATATCTGCTGGTCGGCACTGACTACTTCACTAAGTGGGTCGAAGCAGAACCTCTTGCCAACATCCGAGACGTAGACGTGCAAAGGTTTGTATGGAAGAGTATAGTTACTTGATTTGGAGTCTCATGTATTCTCATCTCGGACAATGGCTTGCAGTTTGATAGCAAAGCATTTAGGAGTTATTGTAGCGAGTTGTGGATCATAAATAGGTACTCCACCCCAGCTTATCCCCAGGGTAATGGCCAGGCCGAAGCTGTCAACAAGGTCATTGTGAATGGCTTGAAAAAGAGATTAGATGACGTGAAGGGTAAATGGGTAGAAGAATTGCCACATGTGCTTTGGGCTTACAGAACCACTCCACGCAGGTCTACTGGAGAAACCCCCTTCTCAATGACCTACGGGGCTGAAGCTGTTATACCTTTGGAAACTGGGTTCCCGACGCTGAGAACTAGCTCATTTAGTCCGACGGGTAACAATGAACAGCTAGAGAAGAGTTTGGACCTAATTGATGAAAGGAGGGAAAATGCAATGGTCCGATTAGCGCATTACCAACAAAAGCTTAGATAGGGCTACGACGCCAACATAAGGCTCAGACCTCTGGAACCTGGTGAACTGGTACTAAGAAAGGTGGTTGGCACTGCAAAGAACCCAGCTTGGGGAAAATTAGGGCCTAATTGGGAAGGGCCATATCGTATTACTTCAGGAGCTGGCATTGGGGCATATTTCCTTGAAGACCTGAACAACCATGTGATACCATGCCCATGGAATGTAAATAACCTCAAAATATATTATTATTAATCAAACTTTTCTTTTAATCAGCATATCGATATGTTACGATTTCTTTAAGTGTTTAAACTTAAATCCATTCATGCCTGTAGTCCTCAGACCAGATGATATGGGTTAGTTAACACTCCGCTACGATTTCTTTAAGTGTTTAAACTTAAATCCATTCATGCCTGTAGTCCTCGGACCAGATGATATAGGTTAGTTAACACTCCGTTACGATTTCTTTAAGTGTTTAAACTTAAATCCATTCATGCCTGTAATCCTCGGACCAGATGATATGGGTTAGTTAACACTCCGCTACGATTTCTTTAAGTATTTAAACTTAAATCCATTCATGCCTGTAGTCCTCGGACCAGATGATATGGGTTAGTTAACACTCCGTTACGATTTCTTTAAGTGTTTAAACTTAAATCCATTCATGCTTGTAGTCCACGGACCAAATGATATATGTTAGTTAACACTCCACTACGATTTCTTTAAGTGTTTAAACTTAAATCCATTCATGCCTATAGTCCTTGGACTAGATGATATAGGTTAGTTAACATTCCGTTATGATTTCTTTAAGTGTTTAAACTTAAATCCATTCATGCCTGTAGTCCTCGGACCAGATGATATGGGTTAGTTAGCACTCTGTCGCGTTTTCTTTAAGTGTTTAAACTTAAATCCATTCATGTCTGTAGTCCTCAGACCAGATGATATGGGTTAGTTAACACTCCGCTACTTTTTCTTTAATTGTTTAAACTTAAATTCATTCATGCCTGTAGTCCTCAGACCAGATGATATGGGTTAGTTAACACTCCGCTACTTTTTCTTTAAGTGTTTAAACTTAAATCCATTCATGCCTGTAGTCCTCGGACCAGATGATATGGGTTAGTTAACACTCCGCTACGATTTCTTTAAGTGTTTAAACTTAAATCCATTCATGCCTGTAGTCCTCAGACCAGATGATATGGGTTAGTTAACACTCCGCTACTTTTTCTTTAATTGTTTAAACTTAAATTCATTCATGCCTGTAGTCCTCAGACCAGATGATATGGGTTAGTTAACACTCCGCTACTTTTTCTTTAAGTGTTTAAACTTAAATCCATTCATGCCTGTAGTCCTCGGACCAGATGATATAGGTTAGTTAACACTCCGTTACGGTTTCTTTAAGTGTTTAAACTTAAACCCATTCATGCCTGTAGTTGTCAGACCAGATGATTTGAGTTGGTTGGCACCCCCTTACGGTTTTCCTAAGCGCTACAACTTAAGCTCGTTCATAGCTTATTAGAGACATAAGAAATAAAAGCAAAAGAGTCTTCATTAATCAAAAGGGAGACAAGTTTACAAAATCCTCACCAAACAAAAAAATATAGTAAACACAAAATGAGAGGCCCCTAAGTCCCTAGGCTTTCCTCTGTGTGACCGAGGAGTTAGCAACTTAGTCTTTGGACTCTGAGAGGGTCTTCTTCTTCTCCGTCAAAGCTTTGCTCTCGTCCTAAGGAGCTTCAACAGGCACGTCAGACTGACCAGATTCCTTTGCAACCTCGAGGCTATCTGGGGGAGTTGGCCAATTATGGGTTGCTTCGAAGCCTCAGGAAGCTGTGTGGGAGGAAGAGGATCAGACCCTGGGAGCACTTGGATTTCAGGATCATAATAAACGCTTCCAGGTAACCTCAGGTTGGAATCGAGGGGGACTCCAGCTGCGTCCAACGCCTTTTGCCAAGTTACATCACAGTAATCTCAGGCAACTGTGGCAAATTGCTTTGTAAGCTGGTTTCCGACCTCTTCTACCCCCAGCTGGTAAGCTGCCTTCCTCTCAGCCTCAACTGTCTCCTTTGCCAGCCGAGCATTCTCCTTAGCTACTCGGGCGCTCTCTCTGGCTTTTTGGAGTTCAGCCTTGAAACCCTTCACTAGCTCCGTTTCGGTCGCCAAGTTGATCTCTGACATGCGCAATTGTTTGCGCTGCTCCTCGGCCTGGGTCTCGGCGGTTTGAAGGCCGGCATTGAAGTTGTCCCTCTGCCTGGTCACGACTTTAAGCTGCTCGGACGTGCGAGCATACTCCTCCTTCAGCTGGCCAAGAGCTTTCTTCGCCTCGGATTGAGACTGGGCTGCTACTTGGGCCTTAAGGTAGGACTTTTTGTTCCATTCCTCGGTCACATAGATTTGCTGAGTAATCTGCATGACAACATTTTCAGCATAAGGTGAAAAAAGGAAGCAAAGCAAATTGAAAACAGAACCATAATTAAGAGAGTGAGTCCATTTACCATGGCCATATCCCTCTTAAGGGATAAGAAGAGCTTCTGCTAGTTAAAACGCTTGTAGGACTCTATATCATGAGGGAGGATGAGTGACTACTGCAGGGCCTCAGCTACATATCTTGCCCTTCCCCCATCATAATTCCTGAGGGATGTATCCCAAGGAATGGAGGCGTCATCCAGCTCCAGCCTTGGGGACCAGATGCGAGGTCCTCCTCCTCAGTGGACCTCAGCCCCGAGGACCTCGTCTCGGCTTTCAGTGGAAGAGGCCCTTTTTCCTCGAGGCTCTCTCACCGTCTTCTGTTTTTTGTTTGTTTTTAGTGGCACCCCTTGCTCCTTCTCCTCAGGTTCGAGGGGCCTCTTCTTCTACAGATTTGGCATGGGCTTCAAGCCGACGTCAAGAACCTGAAGAGGCACTGGAGGCAGGGTCACTGTTGGTTGAAAGGTCCCAGTGCCCTTCTGCTCGGTCTTTTGGCTCCTATTCCTCATCAGACGTTTCAAATCCGCCATGTCTTCGTCCGAAGAGTCGTCGGGGAGGGCAGTTACCAAAAATGGGTGGACACTGGACTGCCTGTCACCTTCTTTCTCAGCGTCCGAGACCTCTACCACTTGATTTGCCCCTGAAGCTTCCCCCCCGAAGTGGAACTTGTCTATTTGTTCTTCTAGTGAGGAGGTGGAGGAACCAACCTTTTCACCCTCAACCTCTAGTCCGAGGGGAACTTACTGGAGTGGCTGGATGAGAGGAGGTATACCCTGAGGGTTTGGGTGTGGTACAGGTGGAAGCTCGTGCGGTGCCAAAAAACCCTTAAACTCAACGTCAATACGGTTGAGACGTTTGTCTCCCTGGATTATCGCGTTGCCGACCGGTTGGAAGTCTTTTGGCTTCGCTTTGTACCCTAGGATGAGGGGAGCCGATCAGAGTTGTCCGTCCTCACTTACAAAGATCTCAGACCATAGCAAAAAGTTAAGCGCGGCGAAGTTGGTGAGGCTGAGCCAAAGAGAGATGTTTCTTTTATTTGTCACAAGTCAGCAGAGCTTTGTTAGAAACTGGAAAGCAGCAACACAAGAAAAATAAAAGACTGTTAAAAAACGAAGATCCTGAGCCTATGGTTAGTGTGCCTAAGTCTAATGTGTCCCACCTAACTCTCCTGGCTTGGTCGGACAGTGAGGGCTGTCATGCCATGTGCCCGAGATGATCACATAGTCATCCTTCATCCCTTTATTGGATTTGGGGAGGCAAGAAATGAGCCTAACAATGTCGGACCAGGATTTTAAATAATATCCTGCCCTTTGCTGGCTGTGGAACTCATACATGTGCACCACGTCGAGCTAAGTGAGTCCCAATCCTAGGTGACGGTTAAGGTCCTCAATCGCTCCTAAGATCCTAAACATATTAGGCGCACATTGCCAAGAGGTAATCCTATGGTTTCGAAGGTAACTAGTGGTGATAGGGCCCATAGGAATTGTCATTCCCCCTTCTAGGAAGGCAATGACAGGAATCACGACTTCCTCCGTTTTCCGATCAGTTAGTATCTTCTCCGGAGGGCAATACCTCACACCCACGTTTGGAGGTATGCGGTATGTGGCCTTAAATTTCTCCAACTGGGCAGGGCTATCTACCAAATACTCGAGTTTTCCCATCACTCCTCAACGGAAAAGTGGAGGTACGATGCAGCAGTGAGGAAACGGTCGCTCAAAAGGGAAAAAGGATAGCCGAAGAGAAAAATGAAGGATTGAGATGATAGAAACTTACAGGAACTGAACTAGACTCCAGTCTCTGAACTCGCAGAAGGGTTCTTGAAAACTCTGGGAAGGATTGAAATCGGCGATTGGAAGAGCTCGGAGCGTTTGTGTGCTTGTTCTTGTGGAATGGTCTAAGAGTTGCAAAGTAAGGAAGAAATGTCTGCCTCTGAGATTTTATACGAGGTCAAACGAAGGGGCAAAAGTTATTTCGCCAAAATCTCGAGGAAGAACCCGGTCCGTTGGATCAATAGCCCACCGTTAGATGCAAAGGACAAGGCGCCCCCTGGAGTAATTAATGTAGCGCTTCAAGAATACAGAAAACAACAGCAGCAATGATGAAGCGCGCACATCTATACCTACACACGTGCCAAGCCGAATTTTTGTCTGTTTTCAAGCTTTTACCCCGTGACAAGTCAAAATCCTATTTTTTTCTCTTCGGATGCGAGGGAAAAATTAAGATTTTGAGGGGCTATTGTGAGGGGAAAAAAACCCAGAGCTACTTAATGGGCCCGGGACACCCTGTTAAGGACTATTATATTTCCGAGGAGCAATAGGTGGTTGGGGCGGCCCATCTGAAGCAGGAAGCCTAGAAGTAAAGGGGGAGTACCGTCCGAAAAGGTCACTACTGGTCCGAAGACGTCTTACTCCTCAGCCATAAATAGCCTTGATCAAACAAACGTGTGGAAGGCCCGAATAATCTTCCTAACAATCCCAATGATAATGATAAGTTCTGGGTGGATCCGGAGATGATCAGAACTAAAAAATATCTAAAGGAAAAGCTGCTACCACCGTATTTAATGCACTGCAACAACTTTTCTGGCCGCATTTATGTGGAGAAGACTCCTGAACAGTGTAACCTCAGCTACCGCCACTCACAAAGAACTAAAGTAGACACATGATGTGACATACACTTGAGTAGATACGCAAATGAAGAACAGGTGGACGATGGAGATGATAGGAGAGGATGCTATATAAAGAAGAAGGGTCCCTGATAATAACGGACGGACGGACGAGAGAGAAAAAAGAGAAAAAAGCTTTACTGTAACTCTGAATGTTGTAATCACTGTTCACTTAATAAAACATCTCCTCAGACATTCATTCATGGAGTTGTTCAAGCATTATTTCATATTACCATCACTACAAGTAACCTAGTCAACCCTTGTTTTCTTCATAACCAGCCCAACTCTTTCGCCCACTCTCTACAAATTCATTGTCCTGGATTCGTTGGGCCTTCAACCCATATCTTTTGGGCTTGGGCTACAAAAACTAATCCTACACTGATCATTTCACGGGGAAAAAAGGGTAATGCTGTTTTCAAATAAACATTAAAATCGTTTCACATTCGTAGAGAATACATGGACATTCAAATAAAAATTGAGAATAAGCAATATATATATATATATATGAATTTTTAAGGTTACTAAATGAATCTCTGCTGTGAGGCTTATGACTTCATGCTTTTCACTATTCTTCATATATTAGCTGATTCAGGCCTACATTTCAGACCTTTTTCTTTGGTTATATTACGTTTTTGATAGCAGATCCTTAGACAAGAGTCTCATTGGATGAAATCCAAAAGGGGAAGAAAAAGACCTAATTGATTGCTTTGCTAAACTAATCAGAGGGTGTTATAAAGAATATTATGCATGCTGCATGTAAATTATGTAATAGTGTGCACATTAATGCATTACATTAACAGGAAAGATCTAATAGAGACTTGTCTGATGAACCCTAGAGATTATATACTTTTCCATGATGGGGGATTGTCTTGAAAATTGATATGGAGTGAGATAGGTCATAGCTGGAATTGGTTTGGACCGTATCAGAAAACTTGAATTAATTTCTTTTATATAAAAAAAATCATATAATAAATCATTGCTGTGTTCTAATTCAAATTAGAAATAAAAATCCAAGAAAGAAAGAATGAGTTTTATTTTTTAATGATAATTTGGTAGGATAGAAGAATGTCCTTTAAAAATACATGAGAAGAGATGATTTGTATCAAAAGAGATTTTATAAGTTAAGTTAAGTAAAACTCAAAAAAAAAAAAAAAAGTGTGGGCATGCACACCAAAAAACTTTTCATTGTACGAAAGTTGAATATAAAAAAAAAAAAAAAAGTGTGGGCATGCACACCAAAAAACTTTTCATTGTACGAAAGTTGAATATATATATATATATATTTGTTTGAAAATTTTTTAAACAACTAAGTTATTTGTTTTGGGTAAAATTGGTAGATTGAGCTTTTCTTTAATTTTTTTATTTTTTATTTTTGTGTAATCAAATGAACCACACTTCAAAGGTATCACTTGAGAAGCAAGATAGATGGAAAAACCAATCTGTAGTTCTCACAGCTCGATCTAGCCTTTACCATACCGTCACATTGTTAGTAACAATCTTATACGTACAGCGTAACCAAAATCCATTAAGTCCACGTTCATGCTCTAAAAATTTTCATATGCATAAAAAGGCCTCAGCCTATCCTCTTTCCAGTTTTTCATGAGTTTTTTTGTAATCTCATTAAATCGCTTGCACACATCCAAGGTATAGCAAACCTGAGCTGAAGGTCTCTCAATAAATTTCAAGAATAATCCGAAGTTGAGTATGAGGTGCTATGTAAAAACCCATAAACCTCCAAACATTTTCTTTGCCTCCTTTGACTAGAGCATTTTGGGTATGATATTTAAAGATTAGATTTTTTTTTTTTTTGCTCAAAAGGTTTAGATCTTTCCAACCAAAAAAACATAAAGTAGAGTAAAAAAATAGATATGATGATTGATGACTAATTAGATACTCAGAAAGGCGTTACTAGATACATTACAACCCCAAATTAGTTTACCACCAAAAAAAAAAATAAAAAATAAAAAATAAAAAAGAAAACCCAAGTTAGGAAGCACATTGAATTTTCACACGCGACTTGTAATAAAAAGGAAAAAGGAAAAAATATAATCCTTAATTACTAATTGGAGATTGGGGGTTTTGTTTTTCTTTTCCATCTGAAGAAAACACACACACACCCTATCTGTCTGATCCGAAAACTACATCTACATATTGTGCTCTCCGGAACAGTTTTGGAACAAGCGTGAATGCCCGTGCCAGGTAATTTTATAGGGTTTTATTTTTTTGATGCATATAAAATTCTAGGGTTCTTATTATAAAGTTTTTAATATTGGTTTCAATAATAAAATAAATTATGCAGAACGAGATGGAATTTTCTGTGAAAAAATATAGCTGGAGGGAATTGGAACTCTTAACTGATTCATTTAGCGAAGAAAACTTTATTGGAAACGTAAAACATGGGAAAGTCTATCGGGGGAAAACTGAGCAAGGTCAAGAGGTTACTGCCAAAATTTGTTCGCTTTGAATCACAAAATAGAGATATTGCCAACCGTCATGCCAATTATAGTCTTACAAGACTGGAGGTATCTATCTATCTATCTATATACATTACATTACATTACATACTGCTTCCATTTATTTACTACTACAAAAAGTTTTTATTATTTTTGTGTGTGTGTGTAGTCTGAATGCACTTTTCTGACACATCCGGATGGTATGAATCACCCCAATTTGGTGAAGTTGATTGGATATTGCTGTGAAGTTGAAGATCACCACTTGGGTGTTGTCTATGATCTTAGATCAAAGGATACTCTTCTCAATCTCATAGACAAAGGTACATTTTAGTTTGTTCATTTTTCATGCATTAAATAACTTTAACCATTGATGCCAATATGCATAGGAAAAAAAAAAAAAAAAAGCCTGAATGACAAAGTGCTTTTAATTGCGCTTGCAGATGATTTAAATTGGAACCAAAGAATGCAGTTGGCTCTCGCGATTGCACGTGTGCTTGAGTATCTGCATTGTCATAATCCCCTTTACCAACTTTGCTTTGTTCACCCTGCTCTTATAATGCTTGATCAGGTAGGTCATCTTTGGTTTTCTTCACGCTCTCGATAGACAGATTGACTTACTTTTGTTTTTTTTTTTTAGAAAAAAATGATTCCAAAATCTGGTCTAATTTTATCTTCATTGTTCCACAGGATTCCAATCCAGTGTTATTTGATTTTTTCATGCTGTCTGGTGGAATTATTGGTGATAAGCAGTTTGTGTCATCCCGAGACAAGTCACATTTTTGGTATCTACCCTATTTAGATATCTACTTTAATGGTTCGGGTATGTCCATTTATGCGTTCATATATTTCGTTATTTAAATTTGGTATCTACCCTATTTAGATATCTACTTTAATTATTTTTTTGGTGCTGAAACTGAAACTTAATTTGATCACTTTTTAGTTTCAAACCTGCTGTCCTGCATCATTTTGGTTTCTGGTTCTGCCTTTTATCTTATCTATTTTAGCATCTTTGTGATTTTTTTTAAGCACTATCTCGTATCCTTACATAAGATGCAAAAGCTACTTATAAAAAAAAAAAAAAAAAAAAAAAAAAGGATGCAAAAGCTAAATTTCTTGTTGATGTACATTTTAAAACTAGGAAGCCTTTGATAAACACTCATTATCCATTCAACTAGCATTCAAGCACATGAGTCCAGAACAATATTTCTTGGCACTAGTCATAGCATCCAAAAATCCACAACCTAAAATTTGACTTTAAAAAAAAAAAAAAAATTAATCGTTGCAATCCCAAATGGTAATTTCTCGATTTTTTTTTTCATATTTTTTATTCTTTTAACGAATTTTAATCCCAAGTGCACCTATTTTTACCGTTAATTCAGTTATGATTTTGAATGTGTTGCAATGGAAGATTCTGATTTTTGGATTATATATAATGGAATTCATGTCCATTTGAAAGATGTGATGTTGCAGTGCAAGATACCACCCTTTTTTTATAGGTAAATGTTTCTTACTTGTGTATATATATTCACCAAGTCAATCTTTTCTGTTATCCAAACACGGTTGTAGAAAAAGCATGTTGGAGCTTTCAATTAATTGTGTGTCATTGACACTAGCGACAAGTTTGAATGGTCTAAGATGGGAGAGGATTCTGCTTCATTAGATGTGTTTTTTGTTTTTGATTTTGACCCTGCTTGTTCTTTAACAAACTCCTAGGCTTTGCCTTTTGATTTTGACCCTGCTTGTTCTTTAACTTAGACGTCTTGAATGCTTTACAGTTCTGTTTTTTATGTTCAACTACTGTAGCGGAATAGCTTGTACTCATGAGTCTTTCGGCATTGCAGTTTTACTTTTTTTATCTTTATTGCACTTACAAAAATTTTCTGTAACAGGTTTCTGGTCGCCGAGATCAGATCAGTTTTCATTTGCTATTGTACTTATAGGGCTCATAAGTAAACGTGCCTTTAGTGGGGAGAATTGGAAAGATGAAACAGAACAACCTCTGATCTGGGCTTCGGATCAATACGATATGAAATTGAAGTCTGGCTTCCAGCCAAATGACTGTCATCTTGTTCATGAGAGCCTGAAGGCAGAACCTGGTTTTCATGATCTTGATGGAGTAGCACTGACAAAGATGATATTTCACTGTATGAACTTTTATTCAGTGAAACGTCCTACGATGTCGCAGATTGTTCAGTGTTTGCAGGGTTTACATGTTTTCAATGGCGATTTTGGTGTGGTGGAAGGTCTTTTACAGGGGTGGGACTCGTATACTTTTCCAGGGAAGAAAAAAAGCTCAAAATGGAAAGGATGTCTTAAGATCGCGTGTCTGTGTATGAAGGATGATGAAATAGATCAGGGGAACAAGAAGGATGCTCAACAAATCAAGCACTGATGAACTGTTTTCTTTTCTGTAGGAGTGAACCAAATGTAAGGTTACTCTGGGCACTGGCCTGGTATGAAAATACTTGATATATTGTTTTCTTTCCATTTCGTTGATGGACTTTGTGGTGACTGCAACTAGTAGATGAAACTACAATTTAAATTTAAGGTTTAATGCTAGCTCTATATTAGTGAAATATTTCAGATTAGACCCCCTTTTTGTTTCCCTGCAATTTTGATTAAATTGCTTCTGGATGGCTCTTAAAAGAGCATTTTGTATTTGCAAGAGTCTTTGTGACCTCCAGGTGTGGTGAGGCCAGTCTTGGTAACCTCTCTCTGGGAAAGGGAGAGTGGGTGGTCTAGCTGAATGGCGGAGGAACTGGAAGCTCTGTGGAGCAAACTAACTTTTACAGAAGAAGAAGGTGAAGATATTGCCTTGGGAAGCAACAGCACAAAGGCAACGAGGGAGATCGGCAAAAACTGTGTAGTGATGAAGATTCTCACCAAACGCATCATTTTCTTGGAAGTCTTGAGAAAAAACATGAAAATGCTGTGGAAACCAAACAAGGGACTCCAGATTTCTGAAATTGAAGATGATATGTTTCTTGTGGAGTTTGGCGATGGAAGAGACAAGAAACGGATAATGGAGATGAGCCCTTGGAGTTTTGAGAAGCAACTCATACTTATGCAAGACTTCGAAGGTGAGCTGGTCCCAAAAGAGATAGTTCTGAAATGGACCCCTCTTTGGGTTCAAATCTACAACCTGCCCCTAAAAAGCATGACACGCGAAACTGGGATGGAAATTGGAGCGAAGATTGGAAAGGTCCTAGACATTGATGTGCCTGAAAATGGTGTACAATGGGGAAAGTTCTTAAGGGTGCGAATACGTTTCGATGCTACAAAAAAACTGGTTAGGGGAAAAAGGGTGTCGATTGAGGGTGGAGAGAGCAGATGGGTATTTTTCAAATACGAGCGGCTTCCTAACTTCTGCTACAGGTGTGGAAAGCTGGATCACGGCGAAAAGGAATGTACAGAAAAGCCAAGTTTGGGGAACAGAGATGAGGAAGGCTGTAGGCAATATGGGGCGTGGCTAAGGGGAGAGCCAGGAAGACGAGTGGGGAAAGATCCAGGTAAAGCGGAAGAAGAAAACAGACCAGAATCCAAACAAAGGAGGGAGGAGAAGACGGCGGGAAAGCAAGATCTAGTTTTGGTCCGGCAAGGGGCGAGGGAGGGGGTAGGTGAGGGTCACGTGATAGGGCAGAGATCAAATCAGAAACCTGGTCAGATCTACAGCCCAGAGGAAAATAGGGTGGCGTGTCAGGCTGGGGAGATTAATCACGAAAATGGAAAGTCCAACCTGCCACAAGAAAAGGGAGAGGAAGGATTAGGTACAAGAAGGATGGTCTCTTTGTCAGGCACCTTACCTACAACAGACACAGAGGGTGACATGCAATGGGAGAATACCAAGGATAAGGTGGGAGACAGCAGTCCTGAAGAAAAGGTAAGGTCTACGGAAGTGTGCTGTGAGGTGGGCTTGGAAATAAAAAAGACCATTCCATGGGCCGAAGACTTAACCAGCCCATTAGCTATGAGTTTTGATAAAAAGAAGGGTTGGGTTACTGAGACTCTGGGGCCCAATAGCGGGCATTGGAAAAGGCTTGCTAGGCAAACCAACAAGCCAAGCCCGGTTAAGAGAGAAAGCCCAGAAAAATTAAAAAGAAGCGGCCCAGTTCCGCTGCAGGAGCTAGATCCAAATGCTCTAAATAACAAACGAAAGAAGGGGAAGCTCCAGAAGGGGGAAAAAATTGATGAAGACAAAACAAAGGTTGGCGGAGAGGCGGTGGCTGCGACGCAGCACCGCCGAGCTCAATGAGTGTACTAGCATGGAATTGTCGGGGGTTGGGGACCCCTCCGGCAATTCGTACGCTCACCGAGGAGGTGAAAGGAAAAAACCCTGTTTTGGTGTTCTTGGCAGAAACGAAAGCTACAACTGATAGAATGAAAGGTTTTCAATACAAGTTAGGCTTTACTCAAGGGATTATTGTCCCTAGTGATGGCAAGAGTGGAGGTCTAGCGATGCTTTGGAGGGAAGGTGTTGATGTCCGTTTTAAGAGCTGCTCACACTCTCACATCGACGTGGTGGTTCATGGGGAAGGCAGGGGAGGCCCGTGGAGGACCACAGGCTTTTATGGTCATCCTGCCACAAGCATGAGACAAAGCTCCTGGCAGTTGATTGAATCACTCAATGCCCAATGCAAGATGCCGTGGCTGGTTTGTGGGGATTTTAATGAAATCCTGCATCCAGACGAGAAGATAGGGTGGAAAGAAAGAGATGCTGATCAGATGGAGGAGTTCAGGGAGTCGCTTAGCAGGTGTGGCTTGATTGATTTAGGTTTTGTCGGTCCGCGTTTTACTTGGTGTAATGGAAGGTTTGGCGACCAACGCACGCTTCTTCGGCTGGACAGAATGGTAGCAAATGAGGAATGGATAAAGATTTTCCCTGAGGCAAAGGTACACAATGTGTCGATGTCGGCTTCGGATCATTGTTTGTTGGTTCTTCTGCTCAAAAAGAATCAATATAGCAAACGAGGGAAGAAGCGTTTTTTGTTTGAGGCAATGTGGACCAGGGAGGAAGAATGTAAGGAAGTCATCGAGATGGCTTGGGATCCTTATAAGGATGACTCTGACCGGTCTATCCAGGAGAGACTAGAGAGATGCCAAAGTCAACTCCAAGGTTGGAACCAAAATAGCTTCGGGAATGTCTACAAGTGTTTAAAGCAGAAACAAACGCGTCTTCAGCAACTTGAGTCCCTCAACCTGCTACATGAGACGGCAGAGGAGATACAAGCAGTCCGGAAGGAAATCAATGAGCTTCACACAAGGGAGGAATTCATGTGGAATCAAAGGTCGCGGGTGTGTTGGCTACAAAATGGGGACAAAAACACAAAGTTTTTCCATGCCACAGCCAGCCAAAGGCAACGAAAGAATAGAGTTGGTGGAATTTTGGATAATGATGGAGTGTGGCAAGAAGAGCACGAGGTAGTAGAGAGCATCATTCTGGACTATTTCAAGACAATCTTCAGTTCAGACCAACCCCCTAATTTTGTTGCAAGCATTGAGGCTATGGATAGAAGGGTAACTCCAGAGATGAACAAGGCACTTCTAATGGAGTTCAGAACAGAGGAGGTCTGGAGCGCGCTCAAACAAATGCACCCGACAAAATCACCCGGCCCCGACGGTATGTCCCCTATTTTTTACCAAAAATATTGGGATATTGTTGGACCTAGTGTATCAAATTGTGTTTTACAGGCTCTGAACACGGGGATAATGCCAAGGGGTATCAATGATACTTATATCTGTCTGATTCCTAAGATAAAAAACCCCCAAAAGATAACTGATTATCGCCCCATTAGTCTCTGCAATGTGATTTATAAGTTAATATCAAAGGTCCTAGCGAATAGACTAAAGAAAATTTTGCACAATGTGATCAACGAAGCACAGAGCGCTTTTGTTCCTGGTAGGCTTATAACAGACAATGTAATTGTGGCGTTCGAAACCATGCACTCTATTGCTAAAAGAAAAAAGGGAATGGTTGGGTCCATGGCCATCAAGCTGGATATGTCTAAAGCCTACGACCGTGTGGAATGGGCCTACCTTGGGTCAATGATGCGAAAAATGGGGTTCGATGAAAAATGGATATCGCTAATTATGATGTG
>NW_027070568.1:0-73295 GCF_002906115.3 Quercus suber | reverse complement strand
TGAACCAACCATTAACATTAGGATGCATACCTTAAAGTGTCTATACTCTAATACTTGAAGGGAGTGGTTAAGTTATTTTATGTAATTTGTCTTTCTACTGCATAAACCGATGAGTTTGGAGGAAAGTTCCTCCAACCTACAATTGGCAACTGAAATGAGTATCCACATGTATTTTAGTTACATGACTGATTTAATAGTCATGTGACCTTTTTTAATGAATAATGTGATTTAGCACACGTGGATGATCTTATGACTTGCCATGTAATGGATTGTAGGAGGTTCCTTCAACTTGGTTTGGTGGAAGACTTTGTCCTAAAAATAATTCTTTCTAATTGTTTTGCTTTTTTGGAATGGTGAAATTAAAATTTACATGGTAAAACCTTTTCAGCAAAAATTAGAAAAAGACAGTTCTCTTGGACTTCTGGCCTTTAATTCTTGTTCATTTTTTGAATTTGTTAAAAAAAGCTAACATGTTTATTCATTTGACAGAGACTTTCAGGAGCATCTTTGCTAATACTGGCAAATAAGCAGGACATAAAAGGTGCCCTTACCCCAGAGGAGATTGCAAAAGTAAGGCTGCTAGCTGAAAACAACTTCTTGCATATATTGTCAAATATGGCCCTTGTTAGAACTTAGAATGCAAATTAAATATTGTAAACTTGACATTTGATTTCTCAATGACTCATAGTACATTTGTTGTCATCTTAAATCCTCAAGTTTGTTTTTTGTTTGTTTTTTATAGCCGTAGATTGTCTTCTAGCTATTCACAAATTTTCTGTACAGATGCTGTGTCCCTGGTGAAACTGGTTCTGTTGTATGAGTTCTTTTACTTTCTGTCAAAAAATCCGTGTGGAAAACTTTGCATACACTTAGACATAACTCATTTAATTGTGAATCCAATTTTGGAATCTGAGCATGAACTTAACGAATAAACACATTTATGCTGGATGTCTTTACATAGATGTCTGCATTTGGTGCATTATTCCATGTAATACATGTATCAATGCTTTTATATTTGTTTTTTCAAAAGAAGAATGTTATTCTATTATTCTATAATGATTTCCTTTTTTGGTAGAATCTAAAATGGTTATTGTCATACTTTAACAGGTATTGAACTTGGAAGCCATGGACAAAACCCGGCACTGGCAAATTGTGGGCTGTAGTGCATATACTGGTGAGGGGCTGCTTGAAGGATTTGATTGGTTGGTCCAGGATGTAGCCTCACGAATTTATGTGCTTGACTAATGCGTACTTGGGAGTCATTTTTCGTTGTGCGACAATATCAAAGCATTCATGGAAGCTAAAATGGATTTATTCTTGGCATATTTTCTGTCTAATGAGAGCATGTATATCTTTGTTTACCCAAATCATTATTCAATGCATGAGAAATTTCCAAATGTGACTATGGCAGCAAAGCAGAATTTTGGCGCCTTCTCTAGATAGACATCACACTGACAATCTATGAACACATATGGCATTTCGTTGAAATTTTCCAGTTTTCAACTCAACAAAACATGTATGCACTTTCCACTACTTTGCCCTAATAACATCTGGATGTTGTTTAAGAGTGTCATGGTACGGCACCAGAATTTTAACACAAAGGGCTCAGCTTATCAAATTAAAGTATGAAGATGGTAAGTAAACGAATTTGACCAAGTACTCGTGAAATGAGAAAACATCTATAGGTTAGTCATTCCTCTAGAAGGTTGGCAATAGGTAGGGCAACATTTTAATCCAGATAAAACCAGATATCCAAAAATGTATTTTTTTTTTTTTAACTAATGTTTTACCTGTGAATCTTGAATGATGTTTACACCTGAATGCTCAAATCTTGATATTTTTCAATTCAATTTATGATTAGCTGATGCTCTGGTTTTAACTTCCCTCAGCTTTGATAAACTCCTAGAAGTGTTCCCCATTTCCACATGGAGTAACCGGAGAGAGAATTCACGGATTGGTCATTCTTGCTCGTCACTGATGAGTCTTTTTACTCTCCTAAATGACAATAGGATCAAGAATTAGTTTGAAAACTCTTCCCACGAAATTACATGGAGATGTTTTATTATTATCTAATAACAACAAAAACAGTAGGAATAACGTCTTGAATTGAAGCAAAGTCTCCAAACTGATTCGGAGAAAGTTGGATCCAATATTGCAATGCTCTTAAACTAGTACAAGAAGCACCAGGCAAGAAGAATTCTCCATTCTTTGATTTGAACTCGGGCCAAACCCAGCTTTGCAAAATGAGGCCATAGTATGTCATACCATGGGTTACTATAAAACATTCTCCAACACTACTCATTCTCTTTGCGATCATTTTGATTTCTTTCCTTGCTTCTTCTTGATAACTTCATCAACGTACATTATACCCTTGCCTTTGTACACTTCAGGCGGCTTACAGCTACGAACAGCAGCAGCAAACTGGTGCACTCTATGCTTGTCAATTCCAGTGCAACAAATTACATTGTTTTTGAAGCAGAACACACGGACTGCTGGAGGAACAGTCAGTTCAACCTCATGGCTGTATCCCAATTTGAGAAATAAGAGGCGTCCTTCGGCTTCAGCTCTGGCTTTGTACCCAACACCCACAATCTTAAGAAAGCGAAAAAATTTGGCTTCCATTAAGATTAAAGTGAAACGATCACCTGAACTCTGAGAGATAAACAAGAGGTAGTTGTGAAGAAAATTTAAGCAAAAAAGTATTAGCCAAAGGAACCATAAATTATAACCTAAGAAGCAATATTTATGTTTTAGCATTTCAAAAATCTTTATTAAGAAAAAATAAGTTGGAATCTTGAAGGAACATATCTTTTCTTTCTAAAAGAGGTAGTAATAAGTAAAACAGCAAGCGCATTAAGCTTTCAAAGCCTTCTTTTTTTATCTTCTATCACTACTAAAGCAAGTAAGCATAATTTCATTTCAAAATGTAGAAACTGATTTAGATTTCTATTATTATGAAAACACTACGTATAAAACCCAATATCTTTTCCCAACTCTTCCTCAGAAAACAAACAGAGCATATGGTTTTGAACCTTTCTTCAAGGTCTTTGACTTCCATTTATACATGTTTAAAGCTGTATTGCCCTGTTTGATAGCTAAAATGATAAAATTCATTTTACTTTCCAAGAAAATTTCAGTCTCACATCACAAAAATGTTGGAAGTTAATCAAAATTGATTTCATCTCTTTTATTTTTTATTTTTTGATGAGTATCTCTTTTATTACTGTATCTTAGCATCCAATTTAGCATCAATCCAACACTAAATATTTAATGCCCTGTTTAAGCACCCAAATTTTGTAGAAAAAAACAACCCCTCCCCACCACCACCCCCCCCCCCCCTCCAAAAAAAAAAACCTTTTATGAAAAAACGAAGAAGGAAATCCTAAATTTCCATTTCCTTTCCCATGTATTCTCAACAACAAAAAATTACACACAGATTTAATAACCATGATGTACTTAACTCAGCCACAGCAAAAAATTTTACTTAGGGTGAGTATGTGCATTCATTCATTCGGCCTTCACGGCCATGTGCTTATACATGCCTTAGTTCCTAATCCATACTCAAAACCCCTCATAATTCACACTAAAACAACCACCTTTGAAGTTAACAATTCAACTCCAAAATTCTTAAAAAGTAATAATCAAATACATCCCCAACATAAACAGCAACAAAACCCCAAACTTCAAGCCATTCCCATCGGTTACGGCTTCATCTACACCCAATTCTTTAGCCCAAAAAAAAAAAAAAAGCAAAAACGACTTCCCAACAATCCACACACCTTTATTAGAACTGAATCCCTCATAATCCAAAAACGACTTCCCATCAATCGATAAACATAAGCGCTTCCATTGAGAAACTTTAGATATTATTTTGATTTTTATATCACTCTAAAATTCTGGGAGATTTATGTAATGTGAACAATTCTCTTTATACCAAAAAGAAATTTGTATTAGGCTTGTTTTAAAAATTATGTTCCTAAAACTGTAGTTGGTTATCAAATAAGCCTAGTCATGAACTAAAAATCAGAAGACAATTATGTAGCTCCTCGTTCGGATCAAACGGCCATGATTTCATAGGATAAGCAATTGGAAAGTAGAGAGAGAGAGAGCACAAAAAGGGAAGAGAGAGAAGGGTTGAGGCACACCTGAGTAGTTTTCAACGCACCAGATCAGAGCCGAGTACGTCGTCGTTCACCGGAAATGAAAATTACAACCCACTACTGTTGTTTTTACTATGTTTTCATTCATCCCCCCATGTCAAATATATTAGTCCCCCTGTTTGGTTGTAGGGGCTCGTAATCCGACCAAGTGCTTAGGGTCTTCTAGGGTCTGAATAACTATCCTTTTTTTTTTTTTTTTTGAATAACTATCTACTTCTTCTATTTATTTATTTAAATTTTATAATTTGATTTTTTACAATATGGAGCATGGGAGATTTAAACCATGATTTCCAACTTTTTATTTTTTTTATGAAGGATAACAAATAATGCTACTAATAACGAAACTACAAGCCTATTAGTAGTGGTAACAAAGTAAGTAATTACGTAATTCTAAGGCCATAGAAATTGAACAAGTAAGATTATTCTAAATACATTGAGATATTGTACTTTTATCATAATTGTTTAAATATTATTTAACATTTTATTTTTATAATGTTTTCTTCGAAGCAAATCAATTTATGAAAATTTTAAGCGATTACTTTGTAGAGGAGTGCAAAGAGCTAAAAAGAAATTCAGTAATTCTTTTTTTTTTGGCAGAAATATAATTCTAAGACTAGATATAAGGATTTTTTTGGCAGGGTGAGGGGGGCAACTGCCTCTCTTGTTCACTCCTTGGCTCCTCCATTGTTCCTGTGTATTATTTTATGTGCAAATCATTAACTTTGTCGTAACCTTTTAAGATTTTTTAGTTCGATACAAATCCTCTCATTTGTTTTGTTTTATGGAAAAATATAATTTTAAATTCCATGTAAAACAAAACCACAAAGAATTTCATATTACACTCAAAATCTTCAATGAATAAAATATGACACAATTAACAATTTATACATAAATCAATCCCACATGAGTTAAGTGTTACACTCAAAACTTTACGTGATTCGTGTCATATGAAGAAATCAAGATTAAAATCTCATGCAATAACTAAGTTATTGCACAAGATGTAATACCTATCTAAGACCGGGAACAAAAGTTAAAAAGTTAAATTTTTTTTTTTTCCGGTCATCCTCCGTTTATAGCCAAAAGAAGAAGAAGAAGAAGAAGGAAAAAAAAAAAAAAACCTTTTTCATTATTTTTTACAAAAAAAAAAAATGATATATCTTATAGGTAATTAATTGTATCCATCATGAACTTTTTTTAGAAATTTTTAGAAGTGGACTAAATTTTTTTTTTTTTTTGGATGAAATGGTCTAAATTTTAGATATGATTAAGACAGAGATAACATACCTTGAGGATATTCCTTATAATTAAGTTGTATCCATTATCCAATGATTTCTTTTTAATTGAGAAGTGAGAACTATTTTTCTTTTTAGAAGTCTTTTTAGAAATCTTTTAGTTGTAGGACTACAAATCTACAATAAAAGTAAACGTTACAATACACATGACAATTAGTGATGCTATCCACTCAACAAAGTTATGACTTAAAAACCCAACTTTTATTATGTTGTAAGTATACATGATAAGAAGGGTTTATAATGGGGTGATGGTAAAGCCAATGTGTTCCAGACTTACAGCTGAAAATTTAAATAGAACACTGGCTAAAAATTGATGGCCAAACGATCTGCAGTTAACAAGAAGAATGTGATGAAGACCACAACTTTGAAGTTTGAAATGATGGTTGAACATGTAACAGATTCAGCTCCAGCACGAAAGAAAGTTAGTATAGAACTACATTGCTACAACCACCCCAAGCTATAGGGCTTCCAGTATGACTTTTTCTGTGAGAGCTTTAGGAAGTCCCATCACGGTATCAGTTGTCCCTACCTGCCAAACATCAATCCTGAGTTAATCTCAGAAGAATTGCAGAAAGGCAAGTCTCAACTCATAGCATTTGGCAAGGGGAAATAATTTAAGGCATCAAACCCCTTGCATAGTTGCATATTATAATCAACTCAGAAATTCAAAACTTTAAGCCTCCTGATAGAGCAAACCAGGAACACTAGATAGAGGTGCCAATGCATGATAAACGAGAGAGCATAGCAAAAACTCCATTTGTTTGTTGACTTGAGAAGAACACGACAAATAAAAAACACATTTTAAAAAATCTTTGACAGAACAAAAGGAAGAAGTTTTTTAACTGGGGATAGGAACCACTGGTCTGGTATGTTCTTAGGAGTGGCTTAGGTGCCAAAAAGAATAGAATAGCCTGGTTCATGAGTCACTTGGCATCCATAGTTGTATGATGCCCAAAAACGGATTTTCTGAATGAAGTCTGTGCATGCATGTGCAAGTGAGTGTGTGTGTAAAGGAGAGATAGAGACAGAGAAAGAGCTCAGCTGACCACTGCTTCCACAAAAGGCAATGTCAGTGGATGTTCCAGCATCAAACCCCCAGCAGCATTGAGTGTAATTGCCTCCTCAATCTGAGCACACCTCATCCATTAAGAAAGAAGTCCATAACAATATCAGCTAAAAATGCTGTCAGGCAAAACGATCTGATAGCAAAGACAATGTGGATATTAAGAATTATACCAGGATATCAATTATGTCATCTGGTATGTTATAAAAATAAACCTGTACCACCACAAACACAAATATCAGTCTTCCAGGGCTAATTATAGAGTTATCTTCTCAAGGTAACAAAAATACTCAATTCAGATCCTCTAATTACCAAAAAAGAAGAAGGAAGCATTATGATGTCAGAACTTCAAATAAAAGAAGAAAAAAATTAACGATTATTTTTCTTCTTGAGCCCCCTCTCTCTCACTCTCTCTCCTCCAAGGGTGAGTGACACTTCCTATTCCCCTAGATAAAGGAGACTGATCACATGTGCTTAACCTCCTTAGTTTGAACATGTATCTAGGTAGATAGGATGAAAATAATGGGAACAAAATATTCTAAGGAGTACCAATGGCAATGGAATTTTTCAAATACTTCGTGTTCATAAAATTTTATTGTAAGGAGTACCAATGGCAATGAAGTAATCTTTTCTTTCAATAAAATTTTATTATTTATCAACCAATGGCAATGGTATTTTCATATTTAAAATAAATTCACTTTTAACATGTCCCAAGATCAGGTGGGCTTGAAATCATCTAATTGTCACTGATCAGGAAGAGGAAGCAAAAATATGAGTGCTAGCAAGCAATACCTCTGCTCTTTCCCATCCACCTTTTCTTTTTCCAGTCTTAAGATTGGTTACAAGAACAGATCCTACCACTGCTGCTTGACCACCAGAATATCCTGCAACCCAGAGGGAAGTGACTGTCAAATCCAGCTTAAGTTTAGAGAAAAGGTGAGAGTGAAGCCCATTAAGCAAACCTTTGATAAACTCCCGTGCTTCTTCCTTGCTGGATGGTTTTTCTCGGATTATCCCTTCATACACCACCACCTCAAAATCAATTAGATGGAGCAGTAAGAAACAACCTTCAATAAGCTCTACATACCAACCAATAGAAAAGGAAAAACACTCTATTAATAGCAGGCTACACTTCATAATCATAAATGCAAAGGATGTATAAGCTGTGAGAAATGAGAACATGCAAGCCCAAAACCCAGCAAGCTAATGCCTATATCAAGTATGGAAAAATCTATACAAAAGCGAGGGCACTTGTGCATGGTGTCTAGGAACAATTAACTGCCTGAATTGTTGTACATCCTCTGATCCTCATAACTTGGAAGTCATCACATATTGAACTTTGAGAAGATGGTCTACTGGATCATGTTTATAAGAAGATTATAATCACTAAAAGTGACTGCTATGTTTGACTATTAATTGATTGGGTGGTTAGCAATTAGGATCATGCAATCGTCAAATATTTACCAAGATATTCTATGAAGAACCTGTAAATTTGCGGTTTGGAAAAACTACATGAATACCAAGGAAGAACAGGTTGGAAACATATCTTCTTCTCAGCAGGGCCAGCCCAAGGCCTAGTTCACTTAAGCCTAGACCTAAGGCCCCCACTACAAAAGCTTCTACCCCTTCATAAAAAAGGCCTCATCCCCCATTATAAAAGGCCAAAAAAATTTAAAATGGTTGCACACCTTCTTGTCATTAGTGATGTTAGAGATATTAGAACTTTTACTAAAGGCTTACAAACTGACTGTCACCAATAAAAAAGAAAAAGAAATTAAACATTCATTATTTAGGTTGTTGAAGTTCATGTCATTGCCACATCAATTTGTGAAAATTTTTTAGTAAAATTTGTAATAGCTTTTGCATTTTCATTTTCTAATATCTAACAACGCCTTCAAAATATGAGACCAATAGAAACATAACCCAATTGAAACCCTAAACTGTTTGGAAAATAAAATGTTGTACATGTGTTAAATCATCAATGATAATTAATCTCCTTTGATAGTTTCAGACTGTAATTTTTATAATCTAATATCCAGTATCTGCAGTAAATAAAAAGGAATCAAAGAATACTGTATCTGCAGTAATTAACAGTGTTGCATGAGCATCCTCTTCAAATTGACTAGTATGTTGGAGCCTTGATAAAATGGCATCTGCCTAAGAAGAAATTCAAGATAAGAAGGTTCAATAAGATGTTTTATCATAGAAGTTCAAAAGACAAACCATATTATCAAAATCAAAGAATCATAGGGAACACATAATGTTTCCAAGATGAAACTATGGGACAGAAATGTAAACTGAATTACAGGAGCAAGCGAGTAATCACGTATACAAAAGCTGACTTCAAACACGTAGGGTCAAAATGACTAGTTGCTCTCTCTCTCAGAGTTGATGTTTTAGTGCTGAAAGACACCAAAGAAATTTTTCTCTGCTCTTTTGTACAACCCACCAGAATTTATTCCAATTTCTATTTGAAGTTATTCTATTTTTTAAGTTGCTCCCAAACACAAATGCTGAACTTTAATTATAAGTTTAAGCTAGTTGAATTGCAATGCTAGTATTCTTATTCTCATATAAGTTTGAATCAAGGATCTTGTTTCTTACAGTTAATAATATCTTTCCTTGGAGCATGTCTGCAGATGATATTATTTAAAATCCTCAATCATAGTTCAAAGGCCAATTAAGATCTTGGACTGACATATAGATATCCCCATGGATACAAGTTACCTATGGCCTGTCTCACATAGTTTTATCATTAAGTATGCAAACTGATGCATCAAATTAATACCAAGTTAAATGTTTGCAATGTGTAAAGTTTACAATTCCTAGTTATGCGCTACAAGCTCACCCAAAAGAATCAAGTATATCAAAATAATCACTAGTGAAGCATGTGTTACTTGCAGTCTAAAGAAGTACAGACACTCTATCACTAGTGAAGCATGTGTTACTTGCAGTCTAAAGAAGTACAGACACTCTACCATCCCTAGTGTGCAGTGTTGCATGTGTCCATGTTGGACACGCCGGGGACACTCCTACATGTGTTTCCTCAATGTTGCAGGGAGGATTTTTTTTTTTTTTTTTTAAATTCATTTGATTTTTAGAGATGTTTTTAAAAAAAATTATAATTGTTATTTATTTTGAAATTTTAAAATATATTTAATTAATTATTGTATTCCTACTATGCCGTGTCCTATTTTTTCAAGAATTTCCATATGTCTATGTCACGTGACGTGTCCAAGTCATGTATGTGTCCGTGTCCATGCTTCTTAGCTCACAGTGCATCCATCAAATATTCAGCAGCGAAAGATAGCTAACAATTGATAAGTAATACCTTTGCTTCAGCTAGAGCCATTACCAAATCTTCTGGCTTTTCCCTCCTAATCTCTTTCTCATCTATGTCTGCAATCTAATTTAAGCCAAGATAATAATCCTTTAAAGCTCCATTCTAATCACAAATAACAAAAAGCTAGTGTTTTCACAAATATAACTCTACCATCACTGTAAACTCATATCCCATCTCGGCCAAAATTTGTCTGCGGGCCATGGATGATGAACCCAATATTATCTGTCCCAAAAAAACATATCACATCCACGTTTTCATGGCACAAATTTACATTACTAGTAACAAACCAAGTGAAAACAAAAAAAGAAAAAAAAAAGGTAAAAAGAAATATGCTGATTGTGATAAATACTGTTGCTCATTATAGCCATTTGAAGAATACTATGTACTATGTATCGATCTCAAAAAAGAAAAAGAATACTATGTATCATCATTACAGAAGCTATATAACTTTTTGCAACAGAAACAGTATTTAAACTTTTTGCAATGGTTTTTTTTTTTCCTAGTCTAATATTTTTGTATGATAATAACTAAATAAGTAGAGAAGAGAAATAGAGCTAAGCAACAATTAGCAAAAGCTAAGCAACAATTAGCAAAAAAGTACATGTAAAATAATGTACCTTAAATGTTGAACTGTTTGTCGTAGCCATTCCTCTCTATTTGCTTTCACGCTACGCTTGTAGTTGTTGATGAGCTGTGAGTGCTCTACAGTCACCCGTTACAAAAGAGTAAAGCAGTTCTTTTTTTTTTTTTTTTCTTTTTTTTTAAATGGTTCATATACTTCTAACGGCGATTTCTATGTAAAGTATTGGGCCTTGGGCTGGGCCCAATACCCAAGAATCACGATTGAGTGGGATACCATGTCGTTTTTCTTTTTCTTTTTTTGTTTTTTTACGACGACGCGTAGTTTTTTTTTTTTTTTTTTTTCGTACGGTAAAATAAAAAGGTTGCAGCTTACCTTCCTCCCCAAGTGTTAACTGTTACCTTCCTCCCCACTCAAAGAAAATTTTTTCAAACCCTTCTTGTAGAGCAAGGCACTTCCTCCAGTATAAAAATAACCTAGTGTACTAAACGGTATTGATCAATATTTTCTTTTTCAATTTCTTTGTGCTTGTGTTGCTTCGTGTCTATCAAGGTAAGTTTCATGTGCTTCCCTTCATTGGATCTTGAATATGTCTCCTTATTTATTGCTAATTTTTAGTATTACTATACAAATTTTGAAAACTATTTCTTTTGTTTCATCTACACGGATTCAGATTACTTTGGGACATATGTTCTACTATGTACTAGGTGTTTGTGTCAAAAATTGTTAGCCTCAGTTGTGACGTCTTAGGTGATTTGTAATTGAATCCTGTGCTTGAATCTGTAATTTGATTTTAATTTAATTTATATATTGTTGTTTGTGACCAATTTTTTACTAGCTTTGCTTGCTAGGCTTATGCCTTAAATCTGCGGATAGTATAAAACAGTGTCTTACAAATTGAACAACCATTAGGCGATAAGCTTAAAAAAGAAAAAGAAAAATAGATGATAAGTTGTAACTGTCAACTGTCATACTGTGGAGTACAATTAGGTTTTGATTTTTTTATGACATTGTGGTATGATTTGTGATTCTTAATAAGAATCATTCTCTTCAGGAAAATAATATTTCCATTGATTATTTTTGTGGCTAGCAAATAACTGTTTATATAATCTTCCTATAAGGTGTTAGCAAGGATGGGATCAAACAACAGCCATGCTCAACAGATATCATCTCCACTACCCATCTCGGTTGTTGAGTTACCAGCTCCAACCGGGACTTATTGTCAAGGAGAGAATTGTGAGAGTGGCAGCTATCTGGCCTGTCTGAAGGATCGATTTCACAAATTTATCCACGCTTCTAAGGACGAACACAAAGCTTGCTTCAACAAGTACATTGAGAAGGTAAGTTCGTATGTATAAGAAAAGGAGAGAGAGAGCTTTTTTTTTTTTTTTTTTTTTTCGTACGGTAAAATAAAAAGGTTGCAGCTTACCTTCCTCCCCAAGTGTTAACTGTTACCTTCCTCCCCACTCAAAGAAAATTTTTTCAAACCCTTCTTGTAGAGCAAGGCACTTCCTCCAGTATAAAAATAACCTAGTGTACTAAACGGTATTGATCAATATTTTCTTTTTCAATTTCTTTGTGCTTGTGTTGCTTCGTGTCTATCAAGGTAAGTTTCATGTGCTTCCCTTCATTGGATCTTGAATATGTCTCCTTATTTATTGCTAATTTTTAGTATTACTATACAAATTTTGAAAACTATTTCTTTTGTTTCATCTACACGGATTCAGATTACTTTGGGACATATGTTCTACTATGTACTAGGTGTTTGTGTCAAAAATTGTTAGCCTCAGTTGTGACGTCTTAGGTGATTTGTAATTGAATCCTGTGCTTGAATCTGTAATTTGATTTTAATTTAATTTATATATTGTTGTTTGTGACCAATTTTTTACTAGCTTTGCTTGCTAGGCTTATGCCTTAAATCTGCGGATAGTATAAAACAGTGTCTTACAAATTGAACAACCATTAGGCGATAAGCTTAAAAAAGAAAAAGAAAAATAGATGATAAGTTGTAACTGTCAACTGTCATACTGTGGAGTACAATTAGGTTTTGATTTTTTTATGACATTGTGGTATGATTTGTGATTCTTAATAAGAATCATTCTCTTCAGGAAAATAATATTTCCATTGATTATTTTTGTGGCTAGCAAATAACTGTTTATATAATCTTCCTATAAGGTGTTAGCAAGGATGGGATCAAACAACAGCCATGCTCAACAGATATCATCTCCACTACCCATCTCGGTTGTTGAGTTACCAGCTCCAACCGGGACTTATTGTCAAGGAGAGAATTGTGAGAGTGGCAGCTATCTGGCCTGTCTGAAGGATCGATTTCACAAATTTATCCACGCTTCTAAGGACGAACACAAAGCTTGCTTCAACAAGTACATTGAGAAGGTAAGTTCGTATGTATAAGAAAAGGAGAGAGAGAGCTAACTTTGACATATATATAACTGTCATCCAAAATTTATTTGTCAATGATTTGCATATTGTTGTGACTTTTGAGCTAACTTCTATTTGTTTTGGCACAAAACAGATAACTGGAATGAGAACAATTCTCGGAGCAAAGACTCCTGACTCAAGTGCAGTTCGAAGTTCCTTCCAATCTCCTTCAAGAAACTGAGACAACATGGACATTTTGCATTCACATCTGGATTAATAGTATTTAATTACAGACAAATAATCTTTTGTTTTTTTTTTTTTTGTCCTGAACCAGATATGTAAATTTAGTTTTCAACTTAGCATCTAGAGAGATTATGTTTTCGGCATGATTTTAGAATATAAGACTGGAATGAGTTTATTGTTTGATTAGTAGCATGTGGGTGCATTTGATTTTTAATATTAGGTGAGATTGTTTAATTTATTTATATGGTCTGACAAAGCTAATTTCCTGGTGAATTCTAGTCATTACAATTTTTATTTGAAGGACTAATTCAGAAAAAAGAAAGAAAGATTGATCTGTTATAGTGATATAAATCATGCATACTTTAGTTTGATGACTAATTGAGTAAGAAAAGAGAGTAAATATGCAAGCACAAATGTGATGGATCATCCTTGTACATGTAGTAGAGAACAAAGTCTATTACACTCAAGAAAAAATATTAGGAAGAGTGAGAATTATCAATGAATAGTACGTGGTAAATGGTAGATCTACTTTTAGAGGAAAATAGTACTGGTCTGAGGTCTCTACTGATGCCTATAGTTCCTCATTCGAGCTTTAAGTTCTTCAGCCTGCAGGGGGATAATAAAAAAATCAAGAGGAGCAAATAGATAGTCCTTTAGTGAGTCCTAACTCAATATTGTTTATAAGACACTGAAAACTTAGCAAATTGTGGAGCGTATTGAATTGCACATATTGAGGAAAAGTCATGAACAAAAAATATATTTCTGGTTGGAGTGTATTGAATTGTTTATAAGACTAGTATTTTAGTTTTTAGAGGAGAAAAATTGTGTTACCTTTCTTCTTGATTGCTAACGTTGTTTACTCCACTGCTTCCTCCAATTTTCCTGTAATTAGGAAGAGGCACCTTTCCTGACTCAATGCACTTGATGTCCTCTAATAAAATCTCATACTGCCTCTTCACTTCCTCTTCAGTTGTACCTCCAATAACCTTGGCTATGTTGTGCCAACGGTCTGGAGTTTCCTTGTAATATATTGCCAAAGCATTTTCGAACAGTTTGTTTTGCTTGGCTGTCCAAGCTGAATTGAAGTTGGGGAAAGAAAGAGGGCAAGATTCCATCTTTTCTTTTCTTGACTGGATTTCAGAGCTAACGTAAATGTGTTGCAAATGAAAAGACAAGTTGAGGATGATGGATTTTTGTGTGACA
This sequence comes from Quercus suber, assembly GCF_002906115.3. Lineage (NCBI taxonomy): Eukaryota > Viridiplantae > Streptophyta > Magnoliopsida > Fagales > Fagaceae > Quercus > Quercus suber. The sequence goes on along the minus strand of NW_027070568.1, from coordinate 59,032 downwards.
AAAATGATAGAAGCAAGCAATTGAAAGGAAAGCCAAGGCAGAGAAGATTAATGGGAAAGCGTGACAAAAAATGAAAGAAGCAATTGCAAGGAAAAACCAAAGGCAGAGAAGATTAATGGGTGGGAAAGCGTGATATATGAATGAAGACTGAAGACTCTTAAGTCAAGGGAAGAAGAGGAAAGAATCTTCCATATCCATGAAAACACTGTAGAAAACTAGAAACGCGAGTGGGGCAAGTAGGCATTAAAAAAATAAAAATTGCTTGCAACCTTGAACAATTGCATAGTGCACATTATAAAATGGTTATAGTTCCAGGGGAAAGCCTGAGAGAGAGAGAGAGGGGGAGTCAATGTTTTCCAAGGATACTAGGATAGTCAATCGCTTCCTTTTCAAGTTTTGTTAATATAATCTTTTGAGTACCATCAAGCATCAAGTTTTGTTAATATAATCTTTTGAGTACCATCAAGCATCAACTATGTTCCTATTCCTAGGTATAATTTATGAGCATGTGGGGTTTAACAAGTAGTAAATTCATTCAACATTCTTGAAAATGATGAACCCACCAACCTGTAATCAGATTTAATATAATTTTTGCCTTTGATTTGTTCTTACTTTCCTGTACATCGTTTTCATTGCAAATCAACCCTGTTTAAGAATCTGTACGGACAGATGCGCTTAGCCAAACCAGTCATTTGTTGCTATTTCTTGATAACCCAAAAAGGAAAAGCAAAAAATCATGCATGTCAAAAGACTCAAAACATGAATTGAATCCTAAATTGGTTTTTGATTTTGTTGTATCGTAAATACTCATCACTTATACAATACTACTATTTAACAAAACTAACTAATAAATCAAATTAAAATATATCTATAACATCCGCTGTGGGAGGGAGATTTTGTCTCAGACCCCAACAAAGGAATTGTTCGCTTTAGGAATGAGCCAAGAAGGCCGATGCCACCCTCACGAATTTGCTCAGTCCCACATTGGGGAGAGACGCCTCCCACACATGCCTTAGAAGCTTGAGCCTAAGGCATGATCCTGTAGACACTTGAAAACTAGGTCATGATCCTGTAGCACTTAAAACTAGGTTATGATCTTGATTTTTTTGTCAAAGCATTTGGTATTTATGTTATGTTTGATGAGATATTTTAAATAATTTTGGCAATGTTACTTCTTATGTTTAGTAATAATAATTGTTGCACCATCTATATTTCTTGATTTCTTTGTTAACTAAGTCACTCAAGATGTGAGAAATAATGAATGTCCTAGGGTGACACGCACTGATCCTTTGGATGAAGCTGCTGCCCGACTGTTGGATAGGTTAGCCCATGTTGCTAGTAGAGGCCTTTTCCCCCATTGTGTGTTTTGGGGGAGAACAAAAACGTGAGGGGTATAAGGCCCAAAAGCGGACAATATCTATACAGGTGGGGTAGGGTCGTTACAGATGGTATACACTCATGTCTTAGGCTCAAGCTTATAAGGCATGTGTGGGAGGCATCTCTCCCTGATGTGGGATTGAGCAAATTCGTGAGGGTGGCATTGGTCTCCTCGGGCCATTCCCAAAGCGAACAATTCCTTTGTTGGGGTCTGAGACAAATCCCCCTCCCACATTCGCGTTTAATTTTGTCAAACTCAAAAGTGATAATGTGTGATGTATAAGCTAAAATAATACTTTCTTTCGCATCATATTGCTTAGTGAACATCAACTCTCCCTCAACCTTTTCTCTCGTGCATCCTTCAAGCTTATATTATTATGGTGCCAATGATAATTCCAAGGTACCCATTTCGGAATCTTATTCTGATCCATCTCAACTCATCCATAATATCATTCTATCCTTCACAGTATATCAACAAATACCTAAGATTAAAGGTGAATCATCAAGAAAGCAAACATACTCTAGATTCAAATTCTTCTCAAACCCAAATAGTTGGGGAGAGAAGGAGAGTAGAGTAAAGTAGAGTAAATCTGGTCTAAAATTAACTTATTTTCAATCAACTCAACTCTAATCTCCTCTACTTCCCCCCTCAATCCAAGCAGACCCTAATAGTATCCAAACTTAACTTCTATGTAAGGGTCACAAGTATTGGTGGCGTCCTTTCCAAGCACGACCTAGGCCTTGATAAGACAATATTTGATTATTTAGTAAATGAGCTAAATTCAAGCCTAACTTTAGCCTCAACTACTAAACAAGTCGAGCTCAAACGTAATAATGTGCTCATAAACAAACTCATGATCATGAGACTCAATTTCAGTTATATAATATTATATTTTATGTGTATACATGTATGAAAATATATACTTATATAAACTTGAGGTTATATTGTGTAATTTGTAAATAAGTTCATATTGGGTCCGTTTGGATTGAGCTTATTGTTCCTGAAACTGAAAACTGAAAACTGAAAACACTGTAGCAAAATAATTTTTAAATGTGTAAATAATATCGTGGGACCCATTTTTAATGAAAAAGTTGTTAAAAAGTGATATTTGTGGGTCCGTGAACAGTGCACGAATACACTGTTCATAGTGGAAAAGTCAGCCTTTGCGGCTGAAAAAAAAAAAAAAAAAAAAAAAAAAAGCAAAAACGCATTTTCATCAAAACGCAAACGTTAAACGCCGAACCCAAACGGCCACATTATGTGAAATTATTATTTTTAATTTATTGATAATATAAATAGTCTATTTGTAGCAAAAATTATATATAATGTTTAACAATAAGGGCAGTGAATCATTTTTTTGTTATAAATTCATAAACAAAAATCATTCTATCTAATTAATTCAAGTAGCTTGAGTTTGTTTAATATTAAAATGAATCAACCTTGAACATATAATATAGTTAGATAATGAACTCAAGGTTGGCTTAGATTCAAAATAAAATTAAGTGAACAATCCTTAACTTTTATTACCTGACTCTTCACTTACAACCTTAATGATAGACAAAGTGAACAAATTATTAATTAGGGTATTGGTAGAAGAACAAAATTTAGCTATAAATTCTTTTTATTGGAGGTGAATTAGCTACAAAATTTAGTTACAAAATTTACTCAATATGTTTTTATTAGAGGTGAATTTTGACAAATTCATCATTGGATTATATATTCTTCTTGTATCCTCCATACTTGCAAAAATTTTAGAAAATTAAAGATTAGTAGTTATGTCATTAATAAATTGTTTAAGTTGCATATTTTTGTAATTTAAAATTATGCATAAAATATAGACTTATAGATCATATAGTAAATAATATTCGATTAACATAAAATTTGACATGTGTATTAAGAACATAAAAAACATATAATTCAACGGTTAGATTTTCAAAAGGACAAAATTTAGTTACAAAATTGGTTGTAGCCTAAGGCTACATACAACCTTACTCAATATCTTTTTATTGGAAGTGAATTTTGACAAATCCACAATTGAATTACATCTTCATCTTATGTCCTCCATGTTTGCAAAATTTCTAGAAAATTAAAGATCAATATATGTGTTATCAATAAATTGTTTAAATTGCAATTATACATAAAATATAAACTTATAGATCATATAGTAAATAATATCCGATTGATACAAAATTTAACATGTGTATTAAAAACGCAAAGAACATGCAATTTAACAGTTTGATTTTTAAAATTTGTATTTATTTTAGTATAAAGTTTAGTTACAAAATTGGTTGTAACTTAAGGCTACAAACTCACTCAATAAAATAAATATTACTACATATTTTGAAAATCTAACCGCTAAATTGCATATTCTTTACGCTCTTAATACACATGTCAAATTTTATGTCAATCAGATATTATTTATTATATAATCTATAAGTTTATATTTTATACATAATTTAAATTACAAAAACTTGCAATTAAAAAAATTTATTGATGAAATAGCCAGTAATCTTTAATTTTCTTGAAATTTTACAAACATAGAGGATATAAGAAGAATATGTAATCTAATAGTGAATTTGTCAAAATTCACATCTAATGAAAAGATATTGAGTAAACTTTGTCCTTTATTTTATTAAGACTACAACCAATTATGTAGTTAAATTTTGTCATTTTTAAAATATATAGTAATATTTATTTTATTTTATTTTGTAACTAAACTTTGTCCATCGAAAAAGCTGGTCATGCACTAGATTTCTCTTCGGAAGTTGAGGTCACTGGGCGGTTTTGGAGAGAGATTTAATAGAGGTAAATATGAAAAGCCAAAAAAAAAAAAAAAAAAAAAAAAAACTGAGAAATCGAGGAAGAGGGACGGGTCTGGGTCTGGGTCTGGGTCGACGTTGGAGCGGTGCTGCGATTGTAATGAATCGAGGAAGAGGGAGCGACGTTGGGTCGAGGAAGATGACGCGGTGCGATGGCCCGATCAAGGAGGCGATGGGTCTGGTCGAGCGGCGTTGGAGCGATCGGCGCGGTGCTGCGATTTCCCTTTGATTGATCGGCGCGGTGCGATGGCGAGAGTTGGGGGGGGGCNGGAAGAGAAAAGAAAAGAAATTGTGTTGACATGATAATGTTTCTAGTTTGGTTGAGATTATAGGATAAAAAAGAAGAGAAAAGAGAAGGATGGAGCATCCATCCCGGTCCACTTTTTTCATTTGTCCAAATTAAGCGGAAATGAGAAGAAAGACAAGTAACAAAACCTGCAATTTTAAGGAGTCCACTGTTAATAGTTTCTAAAATTTCAATTTTATTCATCCCAAAACAAACATCCTAACTTTTATGAGGGGTATTTAGGCAAAAACATATGTCTAAATTAAATATATTATTTTCTTTTCTTTTCTCTTCCCACACTTTTTCCAAACATGTAAAAAGGAAGCATATTCTTTTTAATTTCTTTCCTTATCTCTTCTCTCTCTCCCTTTTCTTATTTTCTCTTCCCCTCATTTACAACCAAACACACGGTTAAAAAGATTGACAATTAAAAAACCAACTTTCAATTCCTACTCTTGGTTTACATTGGAAAGAGGAACGAGGGCTCGAGTCGTCAATGCAAGGGAGACGTTTACGTTGGATTCAATTCCTAGCGTGATGCAAACGGTAGGAGTCCAATTGGTTAAAATGGTACTCGTAGTCACAAAATATCATAACACCACGCTACGTGCCAACCACATTTCACCAGAAATTATCTTATCTCTGGTTAATGTGCACGTAACGACTTTATCACACATGGAATTTACACTCCCATTATACAAAAAAGAAAAAAGAAAAAAAAAGTGTTCCACACACTCGTTACATAAGATACCACATTCTGTTTTACATAGCAAAATTAAACGTGAACAGCAGGGTTACGTTTCAGGTGCAATTGCTGTAAAAATTGTCCCTGCGAGCATATCTCACAGCAATGAGCAAACTACTGTGAAAGTTTTGGTACTTCAAAGCTTTACCATACGTCTTATATATCTAGGCACCAGTGATATGGGCAAATCAGTTCTTTTCTTCTTTTTCCCCACTTTCTCTTATTTGGAAAACAGAACAGCACAGAACATTTTATGCCTAATTAACTCATTTTTTTTAAGATAGGTATTTTACGTTTAAATAAGGAGAGTTTAGTTACAGACTCTTCAGCCTATTATGCAGATAAAGCACGCAGCTGGAGGCATCGTTTGTGTTACAAATAGCTGAAGCTAGGAGCTCAAATTTGGCTACAAAGAATTGTTACAAAGTGAAACTAACTGCAGCAATAAACACATACTATGCTGTACAAAGGTTCAAGGAAAGAACCATGAAATTTTCATTCTAACTAAAGGTTTTGTTACAAATAACAGCAAGCAACCATAACCATAGAGAGATCAGTAAAGAATATAAGAACTTCTAACAAGAATGCTTCTTAACATCCTGAAGAACAACATGTGCAGCATTTCGGCCAGGTGCACCCATTACGCCACCTCCAGGATGTGATCCACTTCCACACATATACAACCCTCTAATTGGCGTCCTATGATCTGACCTGCATCCAGAAGAAAAGCAATTATTCTTTGCATGACATAGTATATAAGATGCATGCATATCTCGAATTGAATTATTCTTGATCACCCACTAAAGTAACTTTCAGAGGCTGTGAGAATTACCATCCTTTAATGGGTCGCATCAAGAAGAGTGAATCCAGACCCATAGCACCATGAAAAATATTCCCCCCTGTTACATATTTAAAGTGTAGTAAATAACATTCAAAATGCAAAAACATTCATTTTATGTCACATGTTGTCATAGTCTAGCAAGAAAACAAAAGCATGTATTTTATCCACTCAACCACAATTCCTGTAATTTGTCAAATAAACTTACATATTCATAATGTCAGCAGTCAACATAAAATTGCACAGACCTGTCAGACTGAATTCTCTTTCAAGATCTGGTGGTGTTAGCATGTCATAGCCGATGACTGATGAGCTGAAGCCAGGAGCATATTCATCAATCAAGTTGAAGCATCTTTGTGCATATGATTCCTATCAGGATTTATCATATAGCAATCAATGAATCTGTACAGCACCACTTAGAATGATTTAAACATTGCACCCGGGAAAAAAATTAATAACAAGATCAGTAATTTAAGTGCTAAATACGGCCAATTCATGCAATCCTGTAGGTAGAATAGCAACTTACTCTATATATGGGATCTTCCCAGCTACCATCCGAGGGTTTATAAGGTGTGTATTGTGTAAACAAGCTGACGACATGCTTACCTACAAAAAAGAAATGCAGAGTTGATTATTTTACAAGTAAATGGAGACAGTACATCAAACTGCAACATCTGAAGTGTGAGAATATAAGAAAAGGAATTAATTACTTTGAGATCCCATATAATTTTGAGGAAATATACCCTCGACACAAAAGAAGACTATCAATTTCATCAGAGTGGAAAGTAAACAATGCTTCTGTAAAAGTGTTTGTTAGCTTTGTAGCAAATAATTTCTAGGGACTTCAGCTTCCAACACAAACTGTATGCATTCAATTCTCACCATAAATAGTGAAAGTTCTAGTTTCATTAAGAAAAAAATTAACGAGCTAGAAGAAATTTTAATCAACATCACTAAAACATCGCATAATACATTGCTGCTTTGACAAGGACAATCGTTCCTTTAATCTCTCTTCAGTCAAGTTTGTATGAAAATCTATTGCAAGAGAATCTGCATGTTTCTGGATTTTATTTTTTTCTGTTACAAAAAGCTAATATGGCATGGAGATCAAACCAACATCTTTGAATTAAACAATACAATTTCTAAAGAACTTCAGAAGTTTTCCCTTTTTACTTACCAGGCGGGGATAAGGTCTTGTCCAATGAAGAAGGAATTGTCATTTCCATTACAGGCCTTCGTGATGGTAAACCATTCCAAGCATCTTGACATGCTGAACCAATCTGCTCCATACTATATTGGCCCGAAATAAGAGGAAAAGTAAGAAGGTATGCATAAGATCCAGTCCAGATATCACAATAGACCTAGGAGTGAAATCTGGGAAATGATTCAAATCTACCATTGATACATACAAATAGAAAATTGGTACTAATTACTTACTAAAAGAAAAGGTACTAATTACACAAGCAGATCAGTGGATGAATAAGATTAACCATATGGAATCACATAGAATGGACATAAGCTTTAAAATGATTTTTTACACACGCGTGTATCTTGTACATGCTAGAATACCTTTCTGAACCAATGTGAATGGTGGCGGTATGCTGAGGACCCACCTCTGGATAATTCAATCTACAAGACTTGAACTGAGGCAATTTGTCAACCGCTACATTAATTTTTGTTGTTCCCTGTAGCAGTCAATGACAACCAAAATCAACTCATTAAATACCATTGTCTCCAAAGACAAACTGTTCCAAACATAGAAAAAAAAGAAAGAAGTCCCTCCAAGAGGAAAAAAAGGACATTTTAAGTTAAGTCAGAAAAAAAAGAAAGAAGTCCCTCCAAGAGGAAAAAAAGGACATTTTAAGTTAAGTCACATCATAGAACTAAAACTCATGGAAGTACTACACGTGCAACACTACTGATGAAAATTCATTTCATACACCACAAGACTTTATCCTTTCCAGTTACACTAAACTTCTTCAGCAATTCCCTTTTTATTATAATGCAGATTATCTTCATAAAAGTCTGCTAGCTTGGGAAGACTAGCATGGGGAGCTTTCATTTGTTTAAATTGGACTCCCTACCCAAAGGGCCACAACTTTCATGACATAGAAAAGGCCACTTTTTGTAGGTTGGTTTCTTTTCTTTTCCTTTTCTATTTACCTAAAGAATAATCCAGAAAAAGTAGTAAATTAAGGATTTTACAGCCCTATAAAACATAACGAACTAATTATATTTAGTGATCTAGAAATATGAGAGACATATGTTCAATAGTTTTCCATGTGTGCATGATTGATGTTATGAATGAAGGGATCTTACAGAACTATAATCAGAGTTCTTGATAGCTCGTACAAAATCATCAGGAAGAAAATTTTGAGGTACCAACTCCTGTATCAGAAAAGCTTAATCTTAAAATGGGAGAAAAATTAATGAGAGAAAGTTGACAAGCTGACTTAAATCTGCCACAATTTTTAGTGAAGACATTTGTTTACATCTTTCTTTAATAATCATTTAGTGTCAATGACTCAATGCTTCACCCAGTCATGAAGTAGAAATAGCACTTTTAATTTTCTTACCATGAAAGTCTTGTAAGGGGTTGCATTTGACAAAAGAATTGAAGAACAAAATTGTTCCCCATCAGTCAGCAACACCTAGATTATGAAAGTGACATGGAGCTCAGAACAGTTTAATGAATGCTTTGAGATTGCTCAGTTGAGGCAATGTAGGAATTCAAACTAACCCCGTTTACTATGCCGGAGTCTTCAATCATCAATTTCGAAACCTGAAAAAGAGATGAATTTTCAAAGTCAAGGGACAATAATTTTCATAGCTGAGGAGAGCAAATTATTGTATACACAGAAGCAATGTAGAAAGAGATGAAAACTAAGCCAGATTATTGAACATAAGCTATTTCTGAAAAAGGCTAAACTAGAAGTATGTTCCTTTTTATTTTTTTTAATTTTTTTTTAATTTGTAGTTTACACATGCACCAAAGGGTTCTTTATCTTATAACCCCACCCTCCACCCCATTCTTATGGGGGGAGAGGAGAAACCATTTCAATTAGAGCTTGTTGGCTTAACTAGAAGTATGTTACATTTTAAATAAGCATTAATATCATGTCTCTGTATTAATAAAAAAAAAAATTAAAAGAGTATAAGACTCCATTAATGAAAGTTAGAAATATGGAGGATAAAATGTTAAAACACACACGCTCGCACAATTAGGAAAAATTATAGTTGAACTAAAGGATTATGCATCATTACATTTCTAATAAACATACCTCCGCATTGGTTATAATATGAACACCAGCTTCTTTAGCAGCCTTACCAATAGCCAAAGACACAGAACCCATCCCACCTTCAACATGCCTACAAAGAATGTCAACCATACATGTAAATGGAATTTGATAAACAGTAAGATGCATGCAATAGGAGACATTTCAACAATGTGAAAATCAAAATGAAAATGTAAAATCAACCAAGATACCACAACTACCAATATAATTTCTTTTTTTAAAATGTAAAGGCAACAGAAAGAGACAACAACATGCTATTTAAGATGGATATGTGGACCACAAGGCCAAAGATTTCCAATCAAAATAAGTTGGGAATTTTCAAACAAAATAATACAAAAACATATGCATACCTAGGTTGAGCTTTGCTATTTTACGATGTACAAATGACAAAATTGATTGTCCTGTAAATAAGCTTCACATGTGAGATACTTACGACCAAATATTTCGTTCACCATCGGTTTCACCCATAACATGATGTAGCAGAACATATCCACTCCCAGGTGTATGGATACTTGCCTATGAAACAAAACTAAGAAGGCCATCTTATTAATGCTGAAAAATAGAATACCATTTCTTTTATTCAGTCAAAAGACCACTACTGTTATTGTAATAATTAAAACAGATCTGAGCTGCACAAAATAATGGAAATGAAAATATGAATCACCTTGAGACCTCAATATTGTTTTAGAAGGGAATATGGACAATGGTAAGTCCATGACAATGGTATGAGTTATATAGTTCTTGCAACTCTTTAAAGTTTATGTCATTATGGCCAACCGAAAATGCCATCGAACCAGCAAATAGATGATAATTATAACCCAATCCAAAGCACGAGTAAATTTTAGGCAATATACACTTAAACTTTAAAAGTTCACATAAATTGCCAGAAAGAAATATGAACAGCTTGCTCCTTTGAAAACTCATTTTTTGATAAATGAAATACCCCGTGTAAAAAAAAAATACTAAAATTAAATACTAAAAAAAAAGGGTGAAAAGTAACCTGCAGTGAATTTTGCTTTCTATTATTTAGAATGGTATTTCACTTCAAATAGCCCTCTTTAAATGGGGATAGAATGATAGATTGATGCAGAACAATGATGCTCTGATACTAAATTTGATGCAGCACAAAATTCAAAGGAAAATTGGGGAAAATAAAAATAATAGAAAAGAAGGATAAACCTAGTATTCAACACCAAGCAGGAAAACCTAGGAATTAGCACCCAGCCAGGAGTCAACACCATTAAACCACCAGCAATTCCACCTCAGTCAAAGCCCAACTCCGGTAGTTGTCAATTAGTAAAGATGAAAAGGGAATAGGGATGGGTAGTGAGCCCTCAATCTGAACTAGTCTCGAGTCAAATGTTTTAAATGTGGCTTTGGTCATGTTGCAACCAGGTGCCCTAATAAAGCCCTCTTAATTGATGGAAAAAAAGAAGTGTAAGAGGAAAGTCTAGAAAAACTAGTCTATGAACCTAACATCGATAACATCCAAGGCATGGATGAAATGTTCAAGGGGGATCCTAACTACCTAGGTTGCATTGTATTGCCTCAAGCTGAACTCCTTGAGAATAGTCTTGATACACCTAAGGTGAGTGAAGTGTATGTTAGTACAACCTAAAAAGACAACTGAGAAAAAGGGCTTAAGAATCATAAGCCTAGAAACGCTTGAAAGGGCAATGAGCAAATATTGCCAGCCAATTTACATATGAAAATTGCACCACTAGGTCTATAAGCATGAGTTGGTTTTAAGTAAAATGTAGGAAGCCTTTCAATCTTCTCCCACTATCATCACATGTTAATATACACATCATGTTCATGAAAAGAATCATGAGGTCAGTAAGCAATCTGAAACAAATGATATTCAATATAAAGTTCAGGTTGATTCATGTTATAATATTTCCAGAAGACGATTATTTCTTCCACTTAGGCTCGAATGATTTCCCTACAAATAGTGTCAAATGACTAAAACCATTCAAAGTGTTGAAACGGTTTGGACCAAATGTGTATTTGGAAGACAATTCAAAGGTCCAGTAGTTATTCCAGATGATCCATTTGATGAGCTTCTCATGATCCCAGTACAAACCTTATGACTAATTCACTGAAGCTTCTATCAGTATGTCAAGGACATATTGATACTATTTTGGACATTAAAAAGGAGGACCAGACTCAAATTCACTTGGATCCTTGACCTTAATCTGCTATAGCACTACATGGGCTGTGGGAACTCATTTGAAGGGGTCAAGGACTCAAGGCTCTCCCAACTCGAGAGAGTTGATGCAGACACTAGTGATTACTTCATTGAACCAAAATTGTTGCTGATTTGATGTTGAACTATTTTTGGGAATTGCCTTTATTTGAGTTCAGGGATTTTATGGGATTTGGTTGTCATTTAATTATGAGTTAATTTTCTTTCCTTATTTGATGCAATTTGGGAGTGTATTTAAAGGCCCCCGTGAAAAGAGTTTTAGGGGAGGCTTGATGAATGAAATTTTATGTTGGAATTTTCTAATGTGTAGGTGCTAATTCCTAGGTTTTTTGCTTGGAACTAATTCCTTTTTTTTTTTTTGATAAGTAATGAGACTTATATTCATCATGAAAAAAATGCACAATAGCCATTACGGGTGTTCATGATGGTGAACACAAAAAACAGCGAACCAAAGCAACAAAACAAGAAAAAGAAAAGTAACTTAAGGGGCACTTCTAAGGGTAGAAAAGAACTCCAAAGTAGAAGAACAGTTAGAAGATTCCCAGCACTTAGCCCATTCAAAAAGAGTATTTTGACGGAGCGCTTGTATCTGAACAAGCGTTCTCTCCAGAGCCTCAAAAGAGCGCCGGTTTCTTTCCTACCAAACAACCCACATCAAACAACCAGGAACCATATTCCATATGTCTGAAGCAGATTTCCCCAACCAATTACTCCAACAAGACACCAAACTCTCCATAGAACCTGGCTTGGAACTAATTCCTGAAGACATTTCCTAAACATTTTAAGGAAACACTTATCAGTGACTAAATGTCATGATGAATTAAACTGAAGAGCATCAAAAGAGTAAAAAGTAACATTTATGTGAGGTTTTAAAGGGGGGTGGAGGGGGGGAGAACTCAAAGAAAAATCATGGTCTCACTGTTTCCTTTTATATAAAATTTTAATTTGTATGACCCAGTGTTCAAACAGAAAAAATCACAACTAAATATCTACACCATGCACCAAGAATACAAGTATTACCATAGTTCCAATAATAGAATCTGCTGCAAGCGTTGCCTTCACCACATCTGACTGTAGATACCCAAATTAATGACAAACATCATTAGATTCAGAGGTTAAGGTCTTTGCACAAGTGAATACTAAACAAGCTTTCACACAAGGATCAAAATGCTTGTGAAAATAATATAAAAACATAAACTGGTAGCTCTAATGACTAATAACCCTTAGAGAAGAAAGTTTGATATTGACAAAGACATTTAATGCTCTTTTCTGCAGCTGAAGCTTCAAGATTATGCATATTTATTTGATACATAAGAATTTTAGTCCTGTACAAAAATGCAGGTATTTTTTTTTTATAAACAATTTCAAAAATAGTAATACATCATATTTGAGGAGAATAATCTTCGGCTTAAGTGCTCATCAAAAGAACATGTTATTAAATGTTTTAAGCTTTTTATCCACACTAACAATTGATATGGAAACATATCTAAAATCATTTAGTTCTAAAGCTTGGAGAGTGGTGATTGCATTCACCATCAAACTACAGTCTGGAAATCTCTCAGCACTCAATAATCATCATAAATTCATTTAATATGCATTTTTACCTAATGAACATAGTGAAGCAATTTTTGAAAGCCCTTCATGGTCAAATAGCTGAAACATGTCATATTTCTTATTTTCCTAGTAACTTGGAATTATCAAGTTTGGTTAATTATAAAACTCCATAGCATCATCCAATATCTCAGACATGCTAAACAAATAACAATGACTTCAGTGTTACTCAAAGTAATGATGACAACCTCAAACCACATATTCAGAACCTTTGACGTTGGGGAAAGTAAAAGGTCCATAAAGTCCCTGTCAAAATAATATAAAATACATTATAAACCTAATAGACATTCAAGTTGTGAGTTATAGTGGGTTTATGTTTACTAATTCAAGCTGGTTTTACAATGTGAATCCCATATAAACAGAAGCAATAAGAAAAAAAAAATATGATACTTGTCAGTAGAAAAGGTAACACGTACACCATATCTTTTTGCCCCAGGGAAAGAGCATGCTGCAGACAACGGGTCCAGAAAACTGATTTGTGCAACTTATCCCTCAGCCAATCAATCAAATATGAATCCCCATGCAGAGTTTCAGGGGCATGTGATTCCAAAAGAAAATCCATGAATTTACAGAACTTATGCAGTTGACTTTCATATCTATAAATCAGTAAGGAAAGAAAGAAAGAAAAAGATGACTTAGAGTACAGAAAACAAATAAGCACTATTATTCACTGCATGGGACATAAAATACTAAGCAGAAATATGTTTCTTGCATATTACATCATTTAAAGAAGTGAGAAAAAAATACAATGTTATGGTAGTCCCATGAAGTTTGAATGGCTTTACGCACATTTTGTATAGAATCTCAAGCCAAATCCATCGGTTTTAACAGGACATTATGAGGAAGGCAGCCTTCACCATATGAATTTAAAACAAGCACCTTCAAGAATCCAATATGATGATTATTATTAGTAAGAGAATAAGGCGGATCAGAAAGGAGAATGATTGATGAATCCATCACTCAACTTTTTCTGATTGCCTCTATTCTGTGTGTGTGTATATATATAGTCATTCATATTTCATTGGATGGGAGAACTGTTGGGAAATTGCCTCAAATTCTAATTGTGACTTGAATAGTCAATTAGGTTTCCTAGTTGAAGAAGAAAAAATTAATTTAGGTTTTCTTGGTGTGAAAGAAAAGACTATTCCTTGGTGTGGAAGGAAAGTCTATTCCTTGTTAAAGAGCTAATGTATTCCTAGTACAAGAGGGAATAGCAAAAGAGTCTTATAAATAGACAATGCTACAAAGAATTTGATGGCTTTGGCCCAAGGGTCCTCTATATGGGGAGAGGGAAAATAGAGCATGAAACCAAAAGAGAGAAAAGAGATTTTCACTTGGGAGGAGCGCAAGAGGAATGAGAGAGCAAGGTATTGTCGCCTTCAAGAAGATAGCCAAGGAGGGGAGAGCAAAGGGTTGCCGCCTTTGAGAAGTTAGTCGAGCAGGAGAAAGTAAAGTGTTGCTGCCTTTGAAAGAGATAATTAGTGTGTGTGTGAAAGCAAAGAAAAAACAAGAGAGATTTTTTTTAGCAGTGAGACATACACAAGAATTATTGTAATTGATTTGATAATAGTGAAATTATTCGGAGTTTATCCCGTGATTTTTTCCCTTCAAGAGAAAGGGTTTTCCACGTAAATATTGAGTTCTTGTGTGTGATTGTTATTTTGGATAGCTAATATTTGTGATAATATTATTTGGATCCCAACAAGTGGTATCAGACCTAGGTTAGAGTGGAAGCGATGGACAGAGAAGAAGGCAAGGCTTCAAGAATTGAGAAGTTTGATGAAACAAACTTTGGATATTAGAGGATGCAGATTGAAGATTGTCTCTATGGGAAGAAGTTGCATTTGCCTTAGTTGGGGAAGAAACCTGATACTATGAAGGATGAAGAATGAAATTTTCTTCATAGACAAGTATTGGGAATTATTTGATTAATTCTGTCAAGATTAGTTGCACACAATGCTGTGAAAGAAAGGACCAACAGTGGTATTAGCTTGGTTGATTTAGTGGATGACTCTTTGTGTGAATCAAGATGGAAGAGAAGGGATTGCTTTGGTTAAGGTGGAGCTATTCTAGGAGGAAAAAATGACTACTTGATTAAGGTAGGAGTTATCCCAAGAGGAAAGAAGATAGTTGAGAACAATTGATGGAATTTGAGTCAAGGTGGAGATTGTTGGGAAATTGCTTCAAATTCCAATTGTGACTTGGAAAGTCAATTAGATTTCTTAGTTGAAGAAGGAAAAATTAATTTGGGTTTCCTTGGTATGAAAGGAAAGTCTATTATTTGTTAAAGAGGTAATTTATTCCTAATCTAAAAGGGAATAGATTCCTTGTTAAAGAGGTAAAGCATTCTTAGTCTAAGAGGGAATAGCAAAAGGGTCTTATAAATAGACAATGCTACAAAGAATTTGATGGTTTTGGCTTTGGCTTTGGCCCAAGGGTCCTTTATATGGGGAGAGGGCAAATAGAGCATAAAATCAAGAGAGAGAAAATGGATTTTTGCTTGGGAGGAATGCAAGAAGAATGAGAGAATATGGTATTGCCGCCTTTAAAAAGATAGCCAAGAAGGGGAGAGCAAAGGGTTGCTGCCTTCGAGGAGATAGCCGAGGAGGAGAGAGCAAAGTGTTGCTACATTTGAAAGAAATAATTAGTGTGTGTTTGTGAGCAAAGAAAAAAAAAGAGAAATTTTTCTTTAGTCGTGAGACATACACAAGAATTATTATAAATAATTTGATAATAGTGAAATTATTTGAAGTTTGTCCCGTAATTTTTTTCGAAGGGTTTTTCACGTAAATATGTGTGTTATTGTTAGTTTGAATTGCTAAATAATATTATTACCTATAAAAAAAAAAATTGTGATAATATTATTTAGAACCCAACAAGAATCATAGTCAAAACTAAGATGCACGGATACTTCATTTGAGATGCCGTAGCTATGTTGTATTATGGTGTCGAATTTGCATGTTATAATTTTTCAAAAATAGTTTGTATCACCGTATGGTAACCGTACCTGTAACTGTGTCCGTGTCGTTGCATCCTAGAGTCAAAGACCCCCAGTAGTGATATGTTACCTATCTATAAATTCTTAGCAGCATCAACTTAGAGCATTTAAATAAATAGATTTAAGCATACTCAGAGATCTTGAACTCTACTTTCTACTAAAACTGATCACAGTTTACAGCGTCCAAAATGATACACATGCTCTGGTTTATCAGCTTACAGACATAGTGCACAGACATGATGCACAGCACAATGCTAGTGTGACTAAATGAGGTGAGGAAATAGCACCTGGGATAAGCATCTGCGTCTCGTTTAGAGAACTTTGAAATCTCCAAATAATTCTGGTCGTCGTTTGGCCACAGCAGAAGATAACGCCCATCAAGACAGGGTGTAAACGATGAACACATTGGCTTCAACAACTTCAGCCCATTTTTCACCAACTCTAATTCTCTTCAGTTCCGAAACACACACAGACACACACAATAAACAAAATCAAATGTCTGGGAAACCACACATAACAACTTGTCAGCTTAATAAATTGTAAGAAAAGGTTGTGTGTTGTAGCGTGGGCACCAAGCTAAAAGTCAGAAAAACCTTGAGTTCCCAAACTAAGAAATGAATCTATGTAATCTGGATAGCGTTAAGTTAAAGTTGAATTGAAAGTAGAAATAGAACAGTAAAAGTAAAGACGGAGAAAAAGGAAGGAGCTAGCTAGGGAAGGCACCTAACGATGGAGGGGCGGAGGAGGCTTTGGAGGTAGCTGCAGCGGAGAATTGAAGCCAGGGATGAGTCTCTCTCGTCACGGCGCGCCGCCGATGACGTGGCGCGCTCGAGACAGCCGACGAGGCCGCCGCGCGCCAGGTAAGGGCGGTATAGGCCGTTTGGCCGGCGCCGATACCAGCGCGTCCCATTTCTTGTCCTTCTCGCTTCGTGGCGCTGCTGCTGAAGCCTCTTGCCACATCTCCCCAAAGCTTGTTGCTGGTTTTCAACTTTCAGTTTCATGGATCATATAATAATACTATTAGGAAGTTTTTGCAAGTTGCTAGCAAAAAGCAAGCAACTTGCAAAAACTGTGTAACTTGTCGTTTTGTCTAATTTCTGTGCACGTGCTGGGAATATTTCTACTAATATAAAAATGTAACCACCTTAGTCAACAACGGTCCCATGGTCTAGTGGTCAGGACATTGGACTCTGAATCCAGTAACCCGAGTTCAAATCTCGGTGGGACTTTTTTTTTTTTTTTTTTTTTTTAAGTTTGATCGTTGTTGTTGATGATTTTTTGTCTTTGGGTTTTGTATTTTTGTGGCTGTGGACTGAGGAATGATGTTAATATTTGTTTGGGAGCTGAGGAATGAAAATTGTTGTTGTTATTGTTGTCGCCGGAATTTGTGTTATTGTTGCCGGAATTACTGTCGGAAAAAATTGTAGGAAAATAGCATTTTCCTAATAGAACCAAACACATGAAAATATTTTCCACCCCAATTTTCATAATACAACCAAACACTTAAAAATATTTTCCTTTTCCGGAAAATAGCATTTCCGAAAAATATGTATTTTCCGGAAAATATTTTACACGAAACAAACACAGCCTAAATCTGTTCTCTAATATCTACTCTTGTACTAATGCTCGATTAATGTTATTATATGTGCCTCGTAAAAAAAATTTATTGAACATTTTTTATTTGGAATAGAAATGGCTAGGACAATCGATTTCAAAATACGACTGGTCGTAGTATGTGCTATGCTATAAGCCTATATCAAGTATCAACAGTTGTTTATTACTCCCAAGTCCCATCCTACGTGTCAAAGCTTGGTCTTTGTCAGTTGTCTTTTAGCCTCCTTTTTATTCAAAAGCACCAACCGTCGTTCACTTCAGATAAAATATCATGTTTCGGATGTATCATCTCTCACAGCAGCTAGATTTTATAACAGTTGGATCTCACACAATTAAGATTTTATAAGAAATATGGGATATACTCCCGATACATAATATAATTTTTACAGTCGCTCATTCTCCAAATTTTAAATCGTTGATCAGAGAATAGAGAACACATATCAAATAAATCACTCTCCCTGAACTTCCACTCAGTACTCTTCTTAGAGAATGTGGCGAAGGAGCTTTAGCAGCAGCAGCGCAACCGCAACGAGCGCGTTGAAGGACAAGAAATGGGACGCGCTGGTCATCGGCGGCGGCCATAACGGCCTAACATCCGCCGCGTACCTAGCACGCGCCGGCCTCTCCGTCGCTGTCCTCGAGCGTCGCCACGTCATCGGCGGCGCCGCCGTGACCGAAGAACTCATCCCTGGCTTCAAATTCTCCCGCTGCAGCTACCTCCAGAGCCTCCTCCGCCCCTCCATCATCAGGTTCATCTTATCTCGCGTCTCTCTCTCTCTCTCTCTCTCTCTCTCTCTCTCTAAATTTTATGTTACAGTTAATTAAGCAACTGTGTTTATTTGCTTTTTTTGGCAATGGAAAAGAGAGTTAGAGTTACGGCGACATGGATTGAAGCTCTTAAAGAGGAGTCCATCTTCGTTTACGCCTTGTTTGGATGGACGCTATCTTCTGTTGGGCCCTGATAAGGACCTTAATCATTCTGAGATTTCCAAGTTCTCTAAACAAGACGCCGATGCTTATCCAAGGTCCTTCTATGCAATTTTCTCTTCCGTCTTCGTTATTTATTTATTAATTTCTTGTGTAATGAATGGTGAATCGAAGTCAGAATCTCTAGCTCTGATAGCATGTTAAATTAGCGATAGTATTTAATCATTTAACCATAATTCTCACAGAAAAATACATACGAATGACTATGATTAGTTTATCAAGGAGCTATAGCTAATGCCGTAGTTTTGGGACTAATAAGGCTTTGTTGTTGTGACTTACAGATATGAAAATCAGCTAGAGAACTTCTGTAAATTTATGGATCCGCTTTTGAATTCAGCACCACCTGAATCTTTGCAAGGCTTTTCATCTTTAAAGGATCGTTTCAAGAATGGAATACAAAAATCATCGTTTTGGGCTCATTGTTTGCGGCAGGCTATCAACTTGGGCCAAAAGGATATGGTGTAAGAGTTCTTGTTCTTGATGTATAATCAGTGTTAACGAATCGCTTTCTGGTTATTTTTACAAATACAGTTATTTGTTGTGGTCAAGTGTATATGGATATTGGATTCCGCCAAGGTTCTTATGGCCCCACTGGATCTGCGGCATCTGCCCCCTTCTGTGGGATTCAGTTCTTTCAAATTGATTAATTTTATGGTTCGGATTAAATATTGCAAATCTAAAGTAATAGCTAGTGCCTCGTAATTTAAAATTTTAAATGACATGGCATCATTTACACGGTACATGGTTAGATATACAAGAAATAAAATCTTAATCCCAAAATGGACTTGTAAAATGGAGAGAATCCTAATTCATTTAGTTCTAGGGTCCAATCTCTTGAAAGTTCATGTGGATTCCATGGCTGCTTGATTTATGTAAAAATATGAATTACAGTCTCAGCCTTTTTATGATATGTATTTCTTGATTTTTGACAGGGACTTTATGGACCTTTTATTGTCCCCAGCATCGAAGGTTTTGAATAACTGGTTTGAGGTTGTCATTATAGTCTTGATTTCTTTGCAATTTTATCCTTTAAATTTGTCGATTTTATTTATTAAGATATATTGCTTCCGCTTATATCAAAACTCAAAGATGATGTTCAAATTTACTTCATTAACTAGTTTCAAGTATAGGCATATAGAAATCTCACTTGGGAAGGAATTCTGATCATTTGGATTGTTTAAATTAATTTTTAAGTCTTCATTGACATAGTAGAGCTTTTCATTGTGTGTCATTCCTCATCTGTAAAGTAACTAAAGGATTCTTTCTTAACTTATGCGGTATGATATATTCATGTTATTGTTCACCTTTACTCATCAAAGTGTTCTCGTAGTGATTTTGAATATAGTCTTGTTGGGGGTATAATTGACTATGATAGTTTTCTGATGGGGTTTAAACCTTATAAAGTTTTAAGTCTATTGGTTCAATGAATATCTGTTACTGACTTTGATATTTATAGACAGATGTTCTGAAGGCAACGCTTGCGACGGATGCTGTAATAGGAACCACGGTAAGAGTTGTTATTAGAAAAACATGGAGAAGCATTTTTTTTGAGCATTGAATCATTCTATATAACACAAATGGGCATGTGAACAACCTGAAAAACTATTTGGCACAATTTCTGCTACATTATAAGTATTAATATACAATTGACCTCCTAAAATCTGTACAATAGGGGAGTGTCCATACACCTGGTAGTGGATATGTTCTACTTCATCACGTGATGGGAGAAACTGATGGCGATCGTGGAATTTGGTCGTATGTATCTCTAACAATGGCTTGTCATGTAATTTGTTCATCACAGAAACAGCATTGTAAATTGCCTTTGATCCTTTTCCTATTTAAAAGAAATCTAGATTTCATTGATTGTTAATAGCCAAGTATGTCTGAAAAAAAAAATTAAAAAGATAAGTATATTTTGTATAATTGAATAGAAAAATGAAGCAGTGATATATGGTAATTCTAGTGTAACTGCATGAGGATGGTTAGAGGGCAAGAAATTATGGCCTATCATGGAGTAGAAATGTCACCATTAGCTTTGGAAATCAGAATAAAGGGATGCCAAATCCTATAACTTGATGACAAAGAAACTTTATCAATTTGGTAAATACTAAAAATGTGTAATATTATGTGTTTGTGACTTACATTAACTTTAGAAAGCTTTATGTTTAGAGAGATTTGCAGAAACAATGGACCCTTCTACATCTTTAAATCATTATATATTTTTCTTAAGCTCGTATGATGTGCCCATTTGTTGGTCAAGATTAATTAGTACCTTTACAAAAACCACAAATTAACGCTCTCACCTTTTCTTTTTAATGTTGGTAGTTATTGAATTGGGCAATTAGCCATCATGTTTAAATTTATACAAGTCTGAGTTATTGCTTTAAGCTCCCTCTTTAAGAACTGGTGTACTTGAAAACCAAGATTTCTCTCTTTTTCTTGTTAAACTTGGTAGTTATCGAATTAGTCATCGTGTATGTATACAAGTATGAGCTGTTGCTTTAAGCTGCCTATTAGAGAACGGATGTACTTGAATCTTAATATTTCCTGTAGGTATGTGGAAGGTGGGATGGGCTCAGTATCCTTGGCTATCAGTAATGCTGCTAAGGAAGCTGGGGCTCATATTGTCACAAGTGCAGAGGTATATGTGTCTGGAATCACTTCAGTCGCTTTCAGTAATGCACCTTCCTCTTATAAGTACTTTTAAACATTATTTTATAAACTTCAATTTGATATTATTCGGTTGCATCAGTGCAATTTTGTAGTCAGACACAACCAGGATAGGCATGGAAATGTTAGATTCTAGAAATTTAATTAAATTCTAAAAGATTTTAATGGAAGGTTCAAATCATTTGAGACAATGGAATGTATTGAGTTGGTCAGGAATTTTCAACATCATGGAAATACTGTTCAGAGTTAAAATTTTGAATTTGTACTTTTAAATATGTTGAGAGTTGCATTACTTGATGCCTTATTTGGTATATCAGCATGCAGAGCCCTGGTCCAATTGCCCTTTATGACTGTGAGTGCCTACAGAGGGAAACACCTAGAGCTTGGGAAACTTTACTAAATAGTTACTGTAGTTGGATCAAGCAGTTTAGAAGGGACGGCTTAACCTTCAAGCACTTTCCATATTGCTTCTGATTAAAATAATTTAGACAACAGTACACTGAACACCCAAATATTTTAGATGATAGTGATTTAAATGCTGAGTTTAAGGGAAATATTCTCTTAATTATCCTTGATTTAGGGATCCACATAAAATAGAATTGGTGTAATTCACCGCAAATGTTTTTTCTTCATTGGTTTCCTTAATATTCTTCAGCTGATGCAGTTATATTTTTATGTAGTTGTCTTTTGCTACCCTTGATTTTTCATTTTTGACATTTAGGTTTCACAATTGTTGGTTGAAGACTCTGGTGCGGTGAATGGGGTTAGTTTTGTTGCATGGCTTCCCTCAATGGAGCACATTTAAAGCGTGGTCAAACTAATTATTCTATACATGGCTAATATCATTTAGGTATTGCTGGCTGATGGTACACCAGTGCATTCTTCAGTTGTTTTATCGAATGCAACTCCTTATAAAACTTACATGGTATTTTATTGACACTACTGATTTATTTTGAATTTACTAAAAGCATACACAATTGATGTTGTAATCATGAGAAAGGTATTTAGTTTAAATTTCTTAACCCTCTGTTCTGCTTGGATTTTATTGTGATTATAGGTTTTGCTCATGTGACAGGATTTAGTGCCTAGAAGTGTTCTTCCTGATGATTTTATCCGAGCCATTAAGTACTCTGACTATAGTTCCGTAAGCTCCCTGTTCAATTGTATTTACTTTGACCGCCAAGTGCATACCTTCTTTTTTGTGTCACTTTGTCTGTTATATTGGAATGCTTAGGTAGGAGGCAGATATATAACAGCTACTTGTGTACTATAAGCTATTGAAGAAGAATGTTCTAACATTCTGTAATCATTAGCATTAGATGATTGCATGAAACTTGGTCTAAATGTAATCTATGACCAATTGTGGGATAAGTCTATTAGATATATAACAGCTTCTTGTGTACTACACGCTATTGACGAAGAATGTTCTAACATTCTGTAATAATTAGGTTTAGATGATTGCATGAAACTTGATCTAAATGTAATCTATGACCAATTGTGGGATAAGTCTATTATGAACCTTTCAGTTGACTAAGATTTTGGTGCTCATACATTCTAATCCTGTCATTATTTGAAGTCATTGGGTTTATGTTACTTTGCAATAAGAAACGATATTAGCAATCTATTGGCCTGAAGGATATAGAAATATATAATTTGACAGAAACTAGGACTGTGTAATTAATGAAATTATGGTGGATACATAAAGGTCAAAAGAAGCAGGTGAACAAAATCCTCCTAGACTCTGTGTTCCTTAGCACTTTGTTATGCTGTGTAAAAGAATCTAATGATAAGATCCCATATCACTTCATGAACTTGAAATTCAAAATGCTTTAATCTTCTATGATTCTGGGAAGTATTAAAATTTTTTATGTCTGCAGAAAGTTTATGGCACTTTGTAACTATAGTAGCATCGGTTCTAGTACATGGAAATTACCAAATGAGCCTGTAGGACCAATTGCAAGTTGTAGCAGGACTTGTTTCCCAGTACTTAAAGTTACTTACTTCCTCTGTATGTGGCTATCATCTACTGAAACAGGCAACTACAAAAATAAACTTAGCAGTTGATAAATTGCCCCAGTTTCAATGCTGCAAGATAGGCCATCCTGATGCTGGTCCTCAGCATGTTGGCACCATTCATATTGGGTCTGAAAGGTATGGCGTTATCTCAGCAATAATAATATATTGGTTTTGGATCCATGAGCTATTTCTCACATGTTCTCTGAGACAGTTAATTAAAAAGATGTTTCAAAATTGTTGATCACTAATTTCGGGCATCCAAGATTATGCTAATCCTTTGGCAATTTGATTTGGATAGGGTGAAAGGCACAGCTGACGAAAAATATTTGATGACAATGTTTAGATGCACATCTAACCTTTTATTTCATTACACTAAACTTGTCTAATGCTTTTCATGTTGAGTTAATCAGTGGACAATTGGCTCAAAATTCTGCTGGTTCTCTTACCAGCAACATCAAGCAAGGCAGAAATGCAGAGGGGGTTTTATGTAGCAAACTCAATAACTGTAGGAGTTGAGCTCAGAGTATGCTGATAGACATGGTGATTGTCGCAGTTGTGGAATAAACTTTTGTTGACCAGTTTGGTTAACGTTCCTAACATGTTGTTTCCCTTCTCAAACAACTCTAACATCATGAGAGTGAATTGTAAACCTTTCACTATAATGAACAGATTATTTGAAACATTTAGTTATATCATTTAATAGTGGACTACCTTCAAAAGTTGAGTGATCCTGGCAAATGTTCCCACCTCTAATTTTAGATTTCAATTCTGCGCCCTTTACCTCTATTTTGGACATCTAATATTTGAATGCAATTCCAAACTTTCTTATATCTGTTCTGCCTATGTTTTAAGTATGGAGGAAATTCACTCAGCCTGTCAAGATTCTGCCAATGGAATACCATCACGAAGACTAGTCATTGAGATGACAATTCCCTCTGTACTTGACAAGACTATATCTCCACCAGGTACTTAACTTTGTCTTTGAGGCAATTGTGATATCTTTTTCCTCTTAGCATTTTCCTGTATGTCGTCAAATTAATGGGTTTTGCACACCTTCTGTATTTTCTTTACCAAAATCAAGGAATTGGATTGGAACCTCAATTCTGAATTCACTCTCGTATTGTGGCAAACTTATGAAAAAGATGTCCATCAACTTATGTTTTTACATTCTTACCTTTTCAGTAATTAGCTCACACACACACATACACACACACACATCTTTCGGTTCAGCATGTGTTTCATTGGTGTGCAAAATGCGTATCTCAAATTCTTTATATGCTTAATTTATGTTTTTATTTCTAGTTGTAATTTTGACTTAAAAGTTTCTGTCAGCTGTTAGCTGTTTTTTGTGTGTGTGTGTGTGGTGGGGGCGGGGTGGGGGAAGGGGTAAAAGGAGATCAGTGGTTGTTTGTTGTTCAAGCTAATTATGAATCTTTTTCTCTTACAGAGTTATTCAAAATAGGATGTGCTAGAATTAACCTCAAATGTTCTTAAATAAAAATGGAAGAAGGGATGGATTGGGTAAGTAGGATGGTCCCTATAAGCTATTGTGTTAAAACCACTCTGGAGAACCATTAGTGTGTGACACGGCCATTTGTATTTGCTTCGTTTTCAATGACGTTACTACATTTTTTTTTTTTCAGTGCTGATATTCTTTCATGTGATGATCTAGAAGTTGGGCATGATCTAGAGATGTTTTTATTCTCAAGTATCCTCTGCTTGCTCATTTTTCAATAGCACAGCTGTCAGAATCCTTTTGTTTTTCATAGGTAAGCATGTGATCAACCTGTTCATTCAATACACACCATATAATCCATCGGATGGTAGCTGGGGAGATCCTGCTTACAGAGTAAGTTATATTTTAGAAATTGGTGCATTGACATTGTACTGCAATTGCTTCCTCTTGCTTTATACATAAAATGTCTTTTATCTTTCAGCAGTCACGTGTTCTTTTGTTGTCCCAATTAGAAAATTTTCACTCTAATTATGATCTAATTTGTTTGAGGGTAGCAGATCTTCATTATTCTGACTAATCCTCGGAAAACTGGCAAATTATCTTCTTTGCAGGAATCTTTCGCACAAAAATGTTTTGCCTTGATTGATGAATATGCCCCTGCATTTAGCTCATCGGTCATTGGCTATGACATGTTGACTCCACCAGATCTTGAAAGGGAAATTGGTCTGACAGGTACTTCATAACCACAAATATTGACCTAGGAGTTTAGACAGGATGTTCAGGCAATTAAGTTAGGGTCTGATTAGCACTCTACAACAAAATAATCCTAAACCAAAACACAAACTTTGTTAGGGTTACACAAATATTTGGTTGCAGAGTTGGAATCCTAAACCAAGTTGACAGAGTTTTGCTCCAAACCTCCAAACTATTATGGGGCAACTTAAATAAGCATTCATGAATACTTTTTGTTACATGGCCTATTTAAAAAGCCATGTGACTTGTTTGGATGATTAACTTAATCATCTAAACAAAATTAATCATCTAAACAAAATACACATGCATGGTCATTTGAACCATCTAAATAATGTTAAAAAGTTCTAGCACTAAATCAGCAAAAATTTAGTCCACAGAAGAAATATAAGTTTATAAGACTTTGTTGTTATTGTTGGGACAGAAAAACTTGATAATTTGTTTACTTTGTTTCTATTCTCATAAATTAACCAAGCTGCTTTTCATACAATTTTATAAAGATACTGTTTCTTAAACCATTCTAATCTAAAATGATATTTAACAGGAGGGAATATCTTCCATGGTGCTATGGGTTTGGATTCTCTCTTTCTCATGCGGCCTGTAAAAGGATGGTAATTCATAAAAGCATATAGATGTTTACAATTAGAAGAAAAATGATATGTTCATAACATTTTCACAACATTTTTACAACAAATCCTAAATTGTAGGTTGTTACTAGTTGTTATTGTTAGGACAAAAAAAGTAATCTTAGTATTTGGTTCAAATTTGAACCAATAACAAATAATCACTTGTGATTTGTTATAAAAATATTGTGAAAATATTGTGGACGTAACAGCTCTCCAATTAGAATCATCATAGAAATTTGTCTTTTTCTTGCCATCTTTCTTACCTAGTTTGATAGTTACATGGGGAAGTATTGAAATCTAACTTGATTTGTGATTTTGGGAACGAAGGTCAAATTATAGGACTCCACTCCCAGGGCTGTACTTGTGTGGGAGCGGGGCCCATCCGGGTGGTGGTGTGATGGGCGCACCTGGGCGTAATGCTGCACAGCTAGTTCTTAAAGATGTCAACAAATCATAAAATTGATATATTAAAATTCCCCAGCCATATGGTCTGAACTGAGCTTATAAAAAAGCCAAAAAAACAAAAAATAAAAATTGAAGGCTGTTAAAAGTTCCTATTTCCTTTTATTCCTTTAGTAGGATTTGCTTTACCATTAGTTATGTTATGAATCAGCACTTTCTTCCACTTGCTATCTTTATAAACGTCAGACCACCCAGGCTTTCTGTTTCCCCTCACATGTAGACAAATAGATTGGAGCTTTTACAAAGCTAACTTGTAAAAGTAGGTTTTTCGAAAGCAATAGTTGATTGTGTCCATTAAATGCTGAAGTGGGAGTTGCTCAATATTCAATTAAAGGGGTATTTGTTTACTTGCTTTTATTACTCTTCAATGTAATGGGACTTGCTCAAATCCTCCATGAGGGCAATTGAGCACCTTATTACATATTTTGGTTGATTGTATTTCTTGAGTTAATTGGGTAACCTGGAGTAGGTTTTGTTAAAAAATATTGTATCATATTTTGTTAAAATGATTGGAGAAAACCTTATAAATCTTATATTCTATTTTCATTTTTCACTTAAGAAAAATCCAAAATTTTCACTTCAAGATTTTTCCCAGCCCGGATTTTTAAACACTAAACCCATCCTGCCCAAAAACATAATGGGCCTAAGTTTAAGAGGGCTCAACTTGTAAGGCCTGAAATAAAAAGTCCACCCAAATAAGGACAGGCTATATCAAGGCACAAGCGAACGGGTTTTATAGTCAAAAGGAAAAATCAAGCACAACAGCTTAAGTGTTTTTTTTTGGTGGAAGAGAACTGTTTGTGATTTGGATTAATTTATTTGCTAAACTCTGGCACAAGTACAATTGTAGCTTTAAAATTAAAAATAGTTAAATTTTAAAAAGCTGTACATGAAAGTGAATGAACTAACAGAAAATAGTTAATTCAAACCCACACGAACTAGATTTTCTATGAAAAATTGTACTTTTCAGTTACAAAATATGAGCTGCCAGGTTAAAAATATGTGATATTCTAAACCAGAAAAATAATCTGTATCCTTTTTTTCATACTTATTAATCAAACAACATTTGAAGTTTGAAAAACCACATGCTAAAAGAGATCAGACCCAGAGAGCAATCTGGATCAACTGGGGGAATGCAAGGAATGGCAAGAAATTGTATGCGCTATGAACCACCCCTCCCTCACCTCCAAAAAAGAATATATATATATATATATAGGCAAAAGATAAAGCCCAAGAAAGATAGGAACAAACTTTTGGAGGCTATGTATGATAACATTCGCAGGAAATATTGTTGATCATTTAATAGCTCACTTAAAAACCAAATGCTATCGATTCCGCCAGCCAGAAACAGACTTGGGGACAAGGGTGATGGAATTGGAGGCAGATTCTAACCTGCATCATGTGTAAACAAAGCTTCTATCAGTAATTGTTATGCATGAACGGAAGCACGCATGCAAACCTCTCCCTTACAAACACACACACACACGCAGAGGGCACCTTGATATTTCTTCAACAGCCTTCACGAGTTCTGTAGAACTTGTTTCCAGCACTTGGCCTCCAAAAATCATTTCATCTAAAATGGTATGTATCTGATAAAAACACAAGAAAAACAATTGAAGCCTATTCCAATGGAGATTTTGCACGTATTTATCTTGGGAAACATAAGACTAACACATAAAAGCAATTGATTGAATTCATTATAACAATCAGAATCTATCTCAGTTTAACTTAATTTTCAAGTAGCAAATGCTTTAAAGCTAATGCCTAATGATATAAATCATAAGAAATAAACATTGGCACTGGAAGTTCAAATGGGAACCACAAGAATACAACAAACTGGTTGAGTCAATGTTGAAAGGAAATGATTGACTTAAACATAGTCTGAGCAAACATTACATAGTATTAGAGCTCAAAAAAACCTAGAGTTTGCCCCTAATGACAAATTAAACTTTGACAATTTAAACTCCAGACTTTATAAGTCATGACAATCTAAATATTCTGTCTATATCTGTTAAAGATCACTAATGGAAAACCTGTTTTGGGACTCATGACTCCAATCCCTTCTTTTCTTATATATCATTTTCACTCCTTATTTATATTTGAAGTTTTTCTCTCTCTATTGATGCTGGCCCTCCCTCTATTTTGTTCTGCACCTCCTCACTCTCTCAAAGTTTCTCTCTCAAATGTGGAGAAGTCAACCACCTAGCAAATCAGCGCCCTTTTGGTAAAAAAGACTCCAATCAAAATTTTACTCCCACAAGATAGGTTGCTTTGTTAGTGGTTTTTAAGATATATGGAGAAAGTGTTTAGATTATCATGGTTTATGAACTCTACGGTTTAATATGGAAAAATTATTTTATTACTTATAAAAAAAAAATGCCAAAATTCAAAGGTCAAGATGTAATTTGTCATAAGGGGGTAAACTCTGGGTTTCCTCTTTTTGGACTTTCCCCAAAACATAATATCCAACGACCCAACTGCATCCTTAGAAGCAGAGTGATTAAATTAAATATCCAATCTTCTAGAGATCATGGTCCGAAGCTGACAGATAAGATATTGTTTGTCAAGTTCATAATACAAAAAATGTGCATAGCAGTTGTTTCTACAATTTCATATTTCAGAAGAACTGAGATAGACACATTTATTACAAATACTTTAAAGAGATACAAACCTTGCTATAGTTGAACACAATGTCAAGCTCACATACGTTTTTAAAGCACTTGTCCAGCGTTTCCACAAACACTGTAATGCATTAAGGCATAAGTAAGCATAAAATCCAATCATCCGATAAAAGAAACAATTCAAGAGAAACAAGTATAAGTTTTACACTAATAAATAGGCTATTCACCATCACATTCAGCTTATTCAATATATAGTGACATACATAACAAGGAAGTCTGTCGGCATAAGCTATGATAAACTTCAACATGGATCACATATATATTATGACATAACACACCTTCAAGGTGATAGCCTTAAAGAGCAGTAAATCTTAACTGAAGTTACAGAATAGCTAAAAAATTAGGCAAGCTAACAAAGATGAATACTGATTCCATCATAATCAAATTCATACAAGAGTATACCAAAGAATCCTCCAAACTGCTTAATCTTTTAATGTAATCAAGGTGAAAATTTCAATTGCTTCTAATTGATATAAAAAGAAATTCACTTGGGAAAATGAAGGATTGTCCAATCTAATCAGAAAGAAATCTCATAGCACTACAGATACTATAGCTCAATCAATGGTATCACTCTTCTAACGTTTTTCCGAGGTAGAATACTAAACATGGAAATTTAATTCAGAGACATTAAGGGATTAGACACAGACCCAAATCCTTATTTTCTGCAGATAATGTATGTATTTAGCATATGCATTTCCTCAAACATGAAATTTCAAACCCATTCTAGAAACAAAAACACAGGGAACAGGTTCACTTTTATAAAAATAAAATAAATAAATATAAAAATTATTATTAATTTGGAATGAATCGAATCTCCACAAGTAGGATTCAAACCTAAGCCAATTGAATTAACCGTGGACCGCAAGCCATGGATAAATACTTCCTTGAATAAACTGGGGGCAAATTAAATACTTTCACATGCATAATGCATGAAGGAAAAAAAAAATTCTCAATGGGATTTAGCATTATCAATTTGAGAAGCTTGCATCAAATCAAAAATTTAGCTTTGCCTACATAAACGTAAGGAAAAAGAAACTACATGGGGGATTCACTATCTAGCTTGCTTGCATCTTCGTTAATACTGCATAAAATTTTGATTGGAGTAAGAAACTATGATAGCTTGCTTCCAAAATGAAAGGAAATTATTAATTATTACTCCCTCTATTTTGATCGAAGGAAATTTTGAAGATGGAAAAAGAAACTATGATAGCTTGCTTGCATCTTCATTGATACTATATGGGGGATTCACAATCTAGCTTGGTCAGGTAATTAATACCATTTTGATTATTCCGCCTCACATGCTTCAGCAATACTTATATTCTCCAACAGACGGTCCTAAAGTCTATTTTTGCAATAACCGATTCGGGATAAAGTTTTGCAACATTCATTCACCACTACTTCGCTTCTCAAACATTTATATGTTCTACATTAACATTCTATTGACAGAGATAGTATCGCCAACACATGATAGTCAATGGAGAGTGAATAATTCCAAAAAAAAAAAGTTACCTTGTATCAAGTCTAGCATGGCCAGCTCATTTTCAGAACTATCAAAAACTAAAACGAAGTAAAGTGTTGCATAGTGCTTGTATACAAGACTGCTATCCTGTAGAAATAAAATAAAGCTAAAATTACAGAGTTTTACTATGAAATACTGTAATTAAGAACCCAAAAAGAAGTGAATATTAAAAAATTACCGGACCAAAAATAGACGCGGCATCTAAGAAATTGCTTACATTCTCAGCTCTACTGCATAAGACTGTATCACAATCAACATTTAAGAGTGAAACCAAAACGAAACCCTAGAAACTCGCTCGAAATGGCCGATTATATCAAACAAATTAAATTAAAAATTAGTTATAACTGTGCGGTCCAACCAAAGCATAATGTTATACCGAGATCCGACGCCGTTTAATGCAGCAATTCGATTATTAATCGCAAAAATGTTGTGTGTGCGTGTATGCGTGTGTGTGTGTGTGTGTGTGTGTGTGTGAGAGAGAGAGAGAGAGAGAGAGAGAACCTCCAAAAACGCTGCGGATAAGCTCCTGTTGCTTCTCGACAGTCTGAAATCAAAGAATGAAACTCAATCTGATTATTTATAGCGGAATTATAACTTGATGATCTTCCCAAATTGGAAATGATGAAGGTAAAAATTGAGAGAGAGAAAGAGAAACCTGGAAATCGTAGAATTTGGCAAGGCGAGGCTTGCCCTGAGTGTTCATTACCATCACCGATCGTATCATCTTTTGCCCTCTCTTCCCCAATAACGCAACCTCTATTTCAAGGTCTAAATATTACTAACCCATCCCTTTATATTTTGTAGTTAACGACTAGCCATTTACTCGTCTAAAGACTCTAAACGGTATGCCGTTGCCCACCACATAGAAATATACAAACAAAAAAATGTTAAAAAACTCAAGACGGTGTCGTTTTGTATTAACCTGGACGAATAAAATGATATAAAAGCTGTGCCAAACAAGCCCTAAAATAGCCCGAGACAGCGGCGCCTTTTTTGTATACAAAGGAGTAAACATGGATACTACTGCCACTCATGAAAACGACAATGATGAAGACGACATAAACCCAGTCACAATGATCCTACCAGATGAACAAAACGACAACGATGCTAAGAGATTCTCTACGGTTCAACCACCACAGCAGCATTACGTCCGTTCGATCGACTCAACGGTGGTGATCAGGCAGCTCCCATCGCAAGGCCTCTCGTTCCAGCTCTGGCCCGCAGCAACTACTCTCGTCACCCTCCTAGATCACCACCGCTGTGACCCTAGCAACAGTCCCTTGTCTTCCACACTCCTCGATCAACGTCGCAGTCTCAATATCCTCGAGCTTGGATCCGGAACCGGCCTAGTCGGAATCGCAGCAGCCGCTACTCTCGGCGCTAATGTCACGGTCACCGACCTCCCCCACGTCATCACGAACCTCCAGTTCAACGCTGAAGCGAACGCCGCCGTTTTGGCCGCGAACGGCGGGACCGTCCACGTGGCGCCGCTGAGGTGGGGAGAGGCCGATGATGTGAATTTGATTGGGCGAGACTTCGATCTTGTACTGGCCTCGGATGTAGTGTATCACGATCACCTCTACGAGCCTTTGCTCGAAACGCTACGCTTGTTGTTGCTCGTTGACCGCAAGGGTCAAAGTCAAAGTCAAACTGAAAAGAAAGAAACAGAAACAGTGTTTGTTATGGCGCATTTGAAGCGGTGGAAAAAGGACTCGGTTTTCTTCAAGAAGGCAAGGAAGCTCTTTCACGTTGAGGTTCTTCATGTGGATCGTCCTAGCCAAGGGTCTAGGGTTGGAGTTGTTGTTTACAGTTTTGCTAGGAAGCCTCAGAGTTTGAATTCTGCATTGGCAAACGTTAGCTTGACTTGATGACTCATTGTAGGAACTTTCATTTTTGGTTTGAATGTTGAAGAATTTTGGAGTATTCTGAAAATCTGTGTTTTGAGTTTAAAACAGCGTTTTTAAAAAAACTACTAGGAGTGGTAATTATAAAACAGAATTTTGAGTTTTTAAAAACGCTCTTTTAATATGTCAAAATGTCTAACCAAATAAACCCTGTAACTTGCCCTTCGAAAATATCAAATTATCATTAAGGTTATCAATTATCATTCCAAAGTAAATGAATCTGTCAACAATTGGATCATCATAATTTTAAACAATGCACTTTCTCACACTCAAATTCACTCATTAATACCCTATAACCAAAAATAGAAATACACTCAAAAGCCTTAAAACTTCTGATCTCACATTCACACAATCTACAAATCAACACAGAATGACCCTTAAACTAATTACAAACCAATACGCTCTCATTTTCACATTTATGTGGTAGTTTTACACTTAAAAGCAGAGGCACAGATTTTTACATTCCTTCTGCAACTGTATTTACGGAATTTGACGAAAAAAAAATCATCGCCTCCTTAGCGGGGAGCCTTTGGCCACGGCTTTCATACTCTGCGAGTCTCTAAAGCAAACAAAGTGCACAAGTGTCTTCCCATTGGGGTAGACTGCAAAAACGCTTGTCCCTATCTTCTTATTGCAAAGAGAGCACAAACTATCACCGGTGATCTTCACCACCGTCTTCCTTTGGTTGTAAAGCTCATCCTTCACCTGTTTCACAAAATGATTTGTTAGAAGTAGATAAAGGGGTACTTGCACTGAACATAAACCTCTCATAATGAAGAATAATGAGAGCAGATTACACACAGAAATTATGGAGCAGAAAGATAGAGAACGAATGTGTGTGAAGACATTTGTCCAAGAAACTCAAAGTGCAATTAACAGCTACACCATTCAAGATCGAAAGATCAATTAGTTTTTATCCAAAAATATTCAACTCCTTCCTTACATGAATTCCCATGCACGATAAATGCATACCTGCAGGTTCTCACTCTGTCTCAAACTTTTGATTACCGAAAGATTTCTGTATGCTTCACTGGATTTTCGCAGAAGAGGTCCAAGAAATGGAAGCAAGTTCTGCAGATAGCAGAAAATAACAAACTTTAATCATGAAGCTTACATTTAATATTCTGATGCCTAACAAAGCAAATTTGTCAAAAAAAACAAGCACACACAAACACATGATGATGATGATAACAAATTAGCATGAAATCAAGAACAAGCATAAGATAAGACTAATTCAACACAATTCCCTACTCTCACATAACATGGAGAAAGACAAAGTTTGAACAAGTATAACCCAATAAGTGAATCACACACAAAATCTAGCTTAAGTAAAACAAGGATAGGCACAACAAGCAAGGCACTCAAGATGCCTTGTCTGGTCCACGTTTATCAACATATCAAATATAACTAGTTTTTCGTTCTTAGTCCTCTATCAATATAAAAATAATAACAATAATAATTACAATTAAAAATTAAAATGTTCCCCCACCTTGAAATGAAACAAACTAAAAATGTACCAAATTGGAGCTGAAAATAAGACCCATTAATTGAAACTGTATGATGTTCCAAAAAGATCAGAAAATTTACAGATCCAACGGCAAAGAGACTTGCCTCATGAAAAAAAAAACTAGGTGGGACGATAGGAGAACTCAAAAGGAAAACCCTAAAGAGAAACCCCAAACCAAAAGAGGTGATTTTGATTTTGCGCAGCTATGACTCAAAACGCTTCCATGGTAACTGAGGGAAGGCGGTCTTAAGGGCTGCGCTTACAGATTATAGAAACTTCATGACCCAGAAAAAGCAAGAAATATGAAATTTTAAGAGAGAATTCAACAAGGAAAAGGGTGACTGAGAAACCCTAGAGACTAGTCCTCTATCAATATAATTGATACCTGTAGTTTGGTTTCCCTTGGTAAAAGTTTGAGTGCTTGAGCTCCATTTAGTCTATCCCACCTTCGGCTCAACAGATCAAGGATCTCATCAAGCATAATAGCAGAACCTCCTTCCTCAGTAGATTCATCCACATCACCATCACTCCTACTGCTGTCGGTACTGCTCTGACTGACTCGCATGTCCTCTGCACCCTCTATAGAAGCAATTTTCTTATTTCCACGCCCTACTTTAGCTTTAACTGAAGTCCCTGGAACAACCTTTGGAATGCTTGTATTCAGAGGTGATACTATATTTGTAATTCGCTTTTCAAAGTTCTTGGTTGTCCTCCGAGGATTCAGATAAATTTGCAGAAGAGTGAGGTATATATTGCCAGAAGATTTTACAGATGGTTGATGAACTACAGGCTCATATACCCGATCACAATAGGCCAGCGCCAGCTCAGGAACATGAAGCTACAAATGCAAGGGAACTCAAATATAAGAAGCAATAGGCCAATAGCACAATCATGGACATACAAAGCCCATAAAAATTAATATTTTCATCTCTTGTTAATCAATTAATTAAAAAAACATGCATGAAATTCATTTCAGAGAACCATCAATGTCCAAAAACATCTGCCACTAACAAATTCAGAAATAATTCAGAAAATGGTGCAAATTGAAGGCCCATAAAAGCCTTTCTGATCATTACATGAATGCTAAAATGAATAGTTAATAAATAATAGTAGCGAGGCTATAAAATTTTAATATAGACAAGCCCAAATTAAATGGCAGGATTAAGGCCTAGTTAAAATGAGTATGAAGGATGAATGTTCAACAAAAGCTCACCAAATTTATGTTTAACTCACATAAGAGGAAACTCAACCCAGCTCTTCTGATAAAAATGGGTTCAAGTACAGAATATTCCCTTTAAAGTAATGGTAAGGTGATGACTCTATCAAGGTTTTCCACATAAGAATCACACAAATAACCTGTCGAATAGCCAATGTAAATTAAAAAGGCCACCCAATTGATAGAATTTCCAAATTACAAGGCACGACTAAACTTCATACTTTCGTATTAAGAACATCATTAGCATGTGCAATTTGGGTATCTACAGGTACTCAACAATTTTCCAGGTTCATTTCTTATCCCCTTGGCAATGGATTATCTAATAAAGAAGGAAGCATGTTAATTTATGTTGGAAAGTACCTTATGAACATAAAGAGATAAGGCAAGCTCATGTTGGTTCATTTTACCCAACAATAGTGCACGCTCTTCATATAAAGCTTCTGGAGGAAGACGTTTCAACAAAGCCTCTGGGTTATATCCAGAGATACTCTCTAAAGCAGACAACAACTTCTTCCTTGTTGAGGAATATGCTTTCTCATCCCATTGCTCTTGAGCACTTAAATCTGCATACCATTCAAGTACTTCCGAGAGATATATTTGCACCTACCATGCATAAAAATGACATGCAAAGACAATTTGGATTAGCATGATCAGCCAAACTACTATCACCACCAACACTAACCATGACAACAGCCAAGTAGCTGTGTTTGAACACAGGTCTGTTCTCTGTCTGTACTTTTTTTTCCCTTTAATTTTGATAATTGCAATGACTCTCAAATGAAAAATATTAATTCCTTTAAAATTATAGAACTAAATGCAAGAGGTCTTCACCATTTCGTTCTGCAGATTTCCTGAGATACCATTCTCATTCATTGCAAGCATGAGTTCTAAGTACTTGGCCTGCATGTTTGGAGCATGTTGCTTCAAATAAGAGTTGACCAAGTCCGCTGGAATATTTCCAGACAAATACAACTCAATAGTTTGGGTTGGACAGCTTTCAAGAACAAGCATTGAGCACTCCAGAACAAGCATGGGATCAGTCCCACACAGAGGCTGCATAGAAAAATTCATCAAACCTTATTAGTTCTATAACATATGCCAGCTATAAATTAACTCGTTATCAAGCTCTCAAGTTTTCAAAAATAAATTGTCACCAGAAGACAAGTAACTTCTACATTGGATGCTAAAAAGTAGTGCTTTATCTGATCAGCTGATGGAAAATTTCAGAATTTCAGGAATTATCATTCAGAGAGGAAAACCCTGGATCAACTCCTCGGTTATAGGAAGAAATTTTTGTTCCCAAGCACACGTACAAAAATTCGGTAATGAATGCCAAGAAACATAAACTTAGTAAGAACCATGGCAGAAATCGTTGTCATAACTTAGATACTTAAAAAAGTTTTTCTTTGACTGTAACAATAATACCCTAGATTGTATGGATTTGGATTGTGAAGGTGTTGCGCGAGTATGTGCTAGAGTGTTTACTAGGTCAATCTAGACTATATAAGCAAATACAAGGAGTCACAATTGTGACTAGTCCTTGTAGGGTAAGTGCAAATGTGGCAGCACTTTTCTCAGGTCATGACATAGACAATTTGAAAAGTTGAATGACTTGAATTCATTTGGAGGAAGACAGAGGTGGAATAAAAGAGAAAGGAACCTCCCTAAGCAAGTACATAGATATACAGGAGATTGCTGTAAAGCTAGTATCTGGTTCATCCAAATTCTAGTATGTGGAAAAATCAGCCAGTTTTAATAATTCCCTGCCACTAACATAATATAGAATTTTGAAAACAAGCACATGAAATTAAGAAAAAGGGTTCCCTACCAAGTAAGAAAATTTACCTTGAGATATTCAATAATTGACTCAGGCTTAAACTTTTGGGTAAGTTCAGCTATTGATTGGTTTGATTTTGACTCTTCTATCAATCGATAAAGAAGTTTAAGAGCTTCACGGTGCATTGAATTGCACTTGTAAAGTTCTAACAAAGCAGCATAATGATTCCCTTTCTGAAGAATTTCCTCACATATTTTCATATCACAGTAATTGAGACCTTTCAGTAAGTCTAAAACTGCTGAAGACTGTCCAGTCAGAAGCAGAGCTTGGAGTAGTGCTGTGTCAAGTATTGCTGCCATCTCCCGAGCACCAGAGCCAATGGAAATATTGCCACGCCCCTGAGGACCAATAATATTAAATCTGAGAAAAACATTGTAGGGGACATTTTTGAACAAATCAAATAAGAACACAGACAAAAAATTTTAACAGTCTGAGACCCAACACATTTAATATATTTACTAAACTACCAAACATTGTCACATCAATGACACCAATATTTTAATATATTTACTAAACTACCAAACTTATTTTTTTAACTGCATCAAGCATATTATAATATTTCAATTAAAAAAGGCAGTTGTCATCACACTAAGCTCCGAGTGCTATAAAAATTATTTTAGAAAAAATAAATTAGGATGACATTAAAATCTGTAGTCATGTTTAACTATTTCGTAATAACAAATTATTTAATTCATGCATTAAGTATTTTCCAGATTTTTTTTTTTTATAGGTAAAAATAATTTTATTGAAATGAGACTACCTCATGAAAATAGTCATGAAGTAGCCTAAGAATTACAAAAGGAGAACTATCTAGCTATGGATCAAATCTATGAAAGAATGAATAGAGTTACTATCTGTGAGACCCGAGACAAAGGACCACTCATAAAGAGAACTAATGAAAGATATTCTAATTATATAACACATTTATTCCAACAAACATAGAAGAACTAGCAAGTTTAAGTTCCCTATTATATACATTCCTTACAATCATGTAAAAATATGTTAAATATCCATGAATCATAAATCATATGAATTTGCTGGAATACCTACAAAAATAAAATAATCTGTCTACCTTGGTTGATTTCTTGAACCGACTAGAGTCAAATGAGGCAAAATTATCTCCAACAACATCTAAAACCACCTCTTCTGTTCCCTCCGCAGTGGCCTTTTCAATTACACTGTATCTCTTCTTCTGTAAAAACTTAATAAGAGCCATGAGAGTATTATGGCTCATTTTCTTTGACTCAAGTGCTGCATTCTCATCAGATTCCAAAAGCTGTGGTAATGGTGAGATTTCCATATCATCTGATAAACCAGATGAAGCTCTTGAGAGATATGAAGCATCCAAAGAGATGTCCATAAGCTTCTCTGGCTCAGGAATTAGAGTTGTTTTAGGAAGGATAATAGATGGATACAAAGAAAGTACATAGGTTATATCTATTTGAGATGCCAAAAAATGCTCCATGGCTTCCTCATAGCTTCCATTATCAAAGAGGTAGTGAGCATATCTGGAATACAGAGATACAAACTCTTTCAATCCAGATGTTTGATCAAAATATGTATAAGAGGCAAGATTGATCTATTGTCATTGATGAATTCTTTAAATCCACTGACTAGTTAATATTGCAAAAGAATTCACAAAGTAAACCAGAAATAAACATCATTATTAATACTTAAGTTTACCACGTTCCTTCATTTGTTAAGTAATGGTTAGTATATGGCATATATACTGTCTAGAGTTGGTACTTATAAGTCAATGCCTCATATTAATAAATAAATAAATGTGACTTTAAGAAACTGCTAGTTAAATTACTTCAGCTCTATCAAGCAATGAATAGTATATGGCATTCATAGTGTTTATCAAAAGATATAGTTTTTGGTAGCTTTTATGTTAAATGTGTGACAAAAAGCTAAAAAGCTAGTTTTGTTAAATTTGAAAGATAAAAAATAAATAAATAACAAAACAAAACAAAAAACAAAAAAACAAAACTGGGACAAAAAGCAAAAAGCTAAAAGTTTTTAGCAATTTGACACATTGGTGGTGTCAAATTACTAAAATGCTATTTTTAGCACCACAATATACAAAAAGTGTGCTACATTGGTGGTGGTATATGTAAAAAATTAATTCATCAGCTACATTGCACAGCCATCTATAGCTGTGCATTGTAGCTCAATGTTAAAGCAACATAAAATATTTTATTCTCCCTCCAATTAAAATAATGTTTATTTCAATTTATTCTTTTCCTTTTTTTCCTCTTCCCGATCCACTCAGGCTCAGGTTCTACTTCTCCTTCCGAAACGTCTTGCTCTGGAAATTTCAAAGCTCAACCATTACATCTGGTAATTCCAGACAGCCTGGATTTGTTCCTAATGGACAAGATATTCAGGGTTCCTATGGTTGAAAAACAGGTGAAGTGCTTGATCAAGGACCTCTTCAAAATCTTGGATTTGTTGGCAAAGGGACTTGCATTCCAAGTCGGTTTGCAGTAGATGAATTTGAAACACCAATGAGCAACATGAACCAAACCCCATTGCCGAACCAAGCCCCATCGCCGACCCAAGCCCCAAGTCCCATTGAAATTTCCATTGACGTTGTTGTGCAAACTGTATGTGTGTGCACTGTGCAGTCAGGTTGGGTGTGGGTTTGTGTGGTCGGGTTGTGTTGATTGTGTGGTGTGGGTTTTGGCAGTGGTTTCCATGGCTGTGATGGAGGTTGTTGTTCTGGTTCTGGCTCTTGTTTATTGCAATGGATATATTATTNATGAGTTGAGTTCAAGTTACATTGGTGTACTTTAAGTAATGTTACACCACCCAATAATTTATTATTAGATTAATATTTTGAAAATCGAACTGTCGTATTACATGTTCTATATGTTCTTAACATGCATGCCAATTTTCATATCAATCTTATACTATTATTTGATCCATAAATTCATCTTTTATGCATTATTTTAAACTATAAAAATTTGAATTTTAACAATTGATTGATGACATGGTTATTAATTTTTAATCTCCTTGAGATTTTTCAAGCATGAAGAATATACGAAGATAATGTAATCTAACAGTAGATTTATCAATATTCGCATCCAATTAAAAAATATTGTGTAGTATAACATTACTTAAAGTTACACCAAGTGTAACTTGAACTCAACCATATATATATATATATATTTGCATAAACTACAATGTCTTATATTTTTAGAGAAGTGCTCTAGCTAAATAGCATTTTGGATCAGTATAGATAACTCATGTGGGTGCTTTTATGAGGTTCTTTAGGCATATTGGCATAAGCAAGTGCAGATACTCCTGGACATGTATTTTAGCATCCTATAAAAGTGTCATATCATAATTGTATTTTTCTTTTCAAATTAAAGTTAAGATAAGTGAGATACTGATGCAGAAGTCTTGCAACACAAAAAAAAACAAAAAGAAAGCCAAACTATGCTTCACGTGATATAGATGTACATTTTACACATCATTATATTAGTCAAGAGTAAAATTTGTTAGGAAATTACAAAAATAACTACAAGACATTCTAAAAAGCTATTCACTTTAAAATTTGTCACATTAATTTTTAGTTATAGGTTGAAAAAAAAAAATTGTTCATATCAAAACGCTGTTGAGTGAAAGGGAGAGATTTGACTGAGTCAAACATTGCACTGGTTCCAGAGCACCAATCACAACTACCAAAGCTGTCTCCGGTTACTTTTTTAAGAAAAAAGAAGCGGGAAATGCTACGGGAACTTTCTAGAAAGGGACCCACTAAAAAAACTTGCCTATCTCGGTCCCACAAAAAATAAGCAAACCGTACTTCAAATTTTATCCCGATAAACCCTTCTCTTATCTCCAGACTTTAAAAAAAAAAAAAAAAAACTTCAAGCTGAAGATATCTCCACCATGACCCTTAACTTGCGCTTTATCCTTTGAACTTTATTTTATTGCTAAAGCAAAAATTTATAAAGGAAATATCATCCTCCACTAAACCAACATTCACTCACACCCTTTTACTTCATAAAATAGTACATAGGAAATCTAATCAAAAAGAGTAAAATAATGCTGGACAAATGGGAGCTTAATCATGCAGAGCATACATAGTTCTTGCTTAAGCATTAAGAGTTGGCTAAGAGTTGAAACTTAAGGGTTGGACTTGATTACTTTACTTAATTAAGTGTATTATATACTATTTAGCAAAATTTTAAACTAGTCAAAGCTTTGTCACGCATGTTCACAAAGCCTTGTTAGTTAAACAACCGCAAGTGCCCAATTTAAAAATATCGAAGGCCAAAAAGATCCCCATGTTCTGGTTGTCTTTAAAACACGAAAACAAAACGATCTCTACATGACACGAAGGAAGAAAACAATCACACACACATGCATTAGAGACAAGAACTTGGAGCTTTCTTATTAAAGTTTTACCCGATATGGGATATTACAAGAGGTTTGTAAATTCACCTCATCTACAACCTCATAATTTAATTAATTAAAACCTTCCCTCTCCCACCAAAATACACTTTTCTCCATTCTCCTTTTTACCCATTGAGCCATGGAAGAAATTACCCCAACTTATTACAAGGAGTTAAAAACTTTTAAACAACACCCATCTCTCTCCTACTCACTACTATCCCCCTTCCCTTCTGTTCTTACTTTACCTAAAGCTAGAACACCAAAAGCTGCAACTCCTCAAAAGCTGGATCTTTTTATTGCAACTACAACTCGCATTCTTGAATTATCCTTGCTTTATAAAACCAACCCAAAATACCATAATCTATCGCAAACCTTCTACTTTAATATACTGCTTTCTGTGTCCAACAAAAAAACTCTAATATAAAGACACTACAATTGCAGCGTTTAGTCCATTCTTGAGGCAGATGTACTTCATGGTTAAGTGCTCCTTCAGTGCGTAAACTTCGCCTTTGCTGTGCCAATAGAGCATTCCTCCGAGCCACAATAGCATCTGAAATACAAATCCCAAATTTAACACAACCAAACACTAAGATCTTAAGATTTAGGCCTTGAAAGTAACATAGAAAACTAGCTTACCATGGTCTGAGGTAAAACCAGTATAGAAGCGTGGCTGAACGTGACCGTTCATGTCATCGAAGTTCAAATTCAAAGCCTGAACAACTTGGCTGGGACTAAAACTGTTGGACAACCTGAAACAAGAAGAAAAAAATATATATATATATACAATCAGACCAAAATTAACAGCATTCACACCGCAAGATGTGAAAAGGCTAAAAATTTAACCAAATCTTAAATACCCAAATGCAAAAATCTAAAACATACTTGTTTTCTTGCGAGAATCTGGAGGGTTGCTATATCTGCGAGGCAAGAAAACCCTGTACCAGCACATTCCCTTTTGACAGAAGTGTTAGATCCACTAACCAAAACACAGCTCTCATACTGAACCACTGGGATTTGGCACTTGATTTTGTTGCTGTGCTTGTAGTGAAGGCCATGCAGACGGAGGCAAACCCAGAGGCCGAGCACCACTTCTTCCACTCTCATACCATTAGTGCTTCTCACTCTACTCTGAGTCTGTATCTGTGCTCTCTTTGCTGCTGAGTCGCTAGCCCACCTTCACTTGTTGTCTCCCCAAATTGAAGAGCACTGTGGCTTCATTACATGCTGAAACTGCAAAAAACAACAAAAACCACACGCAAATCAGACACCCGGATTTCAATTTTCACGGAAATTAAACCTTAAACCTTAAACATTAAGCAAACGAAAACAAATATGAGCTCACCTGCGCTGTTTGGGGAAGATTGTGAGTGAGAGGCTGGTTGGGGTACAACCCAAAGTTGCAGGATTTTGGAGCTGCTGAGGTTGTATTATGATAAGAGAGTAGGCCTCTGCTTTGGGGTTGTACTTTTGAGATTCACCAGATACCTTGAGCCTTGCAACTTGACCAGCCGCTGCGTAGATTAAATCCCAGGTGTCGTTTTGAGCACCGAACGGCGTCGTTGGAGGAGATGGGACCGAGATGGGCCGTTTGGGCTTCCATTGCTTGAGACACCGCTTCGACCTGACCAGCTCCCGATTCCACTCAGCGTCGACTGAGGCGACCCGGCCATGACCCACTGAGTCAACTCACCAAAAAGAAGAAACCCAAATCAAAACTCAGTTCTCGAAAACTAAAGAGACTTAAAAGAGAAGAAACTAAAGTAAAGGGTGTTTTGCTTTAGAAGAGAAAGTTACCTCGGGTTTGGTGTGAGAGAAACTACTCGGGACGGTGAGTTTCTGAGTTTCCTGAAGAGAGGACTGAGTCAGGCGGCGAGTTAGCCCGGCGAAAAGTCTTCCTCGTCGCTGCTCTCTGTTTCGGTGGAACCCGCAACGGACTCACCGGGGAACTGAGAGCTGAGCTGGAGCCATACGAGTCGAACTCGTAGGGAACTCAGTTGGGAAGGTGAGACTCGTTCAAACCCATAGTAGTAGTATTGAACCCATTTTTGTTGAGGTTTTCCTTGTCCATGAGTGCTTCCTCCTCAGTGAGAACTTAGAGGGAAGCCAGAGCTCAGAGTCTCCTAGACACTTAGCCATGCAAAGCCCAAAAGAGCTGTAGAGAAAAGAAGAGAGAGAGAGAGAGAGAAACCCAGAAGGGAGCTGCGGCTGAAAATGAAATGGGTATGAAGAAGTGTTGCTGGTGGGGAAGATTTAATAATGACCCAGATGAGTTTGCTGAGTCTGCAGGCTGAGGGTCCCAACAAAACTACAAAAGATAGAAAAAGTAAAAAAGAAATAGAAAGAGGGAACTATAGTCTATTATCTATAGTTTGTGAGAGAGAGAGAGAGAGAATGGGTTGGGAGTAGAGAATGTTGAAGACAAACTTGCTTTTATTAAGGTTTCAGGGTCTCATGAGACAAGTTCAAAAAAATATATATGAAAATGAGAGAGAGAGTTAGAGAGAGAGAGAGAGAGAGAGTGTAGATGTGAAAACAACTGGAAGAATGGCCCAGTGGTTGAGACATATGTCCTTGTGTGCATAATCTGCCACTTGTCCAAATTTTGCACAAATACAAAAATTACTTAATTATTGTTTGTATTATTATACAGTAAACTTATGATTGGGATTGGAAAGTTAATACTTAATTACTTAAATTTTTTTTTTTTTTGTAAACACTTATTGCTTAATTTACCTACTTGTTTTTACTACCACAGATTCTAAGACCTTCTTTTAAGTTAAGGTGATTGGCTTGTTGAATTTATGTTACAGCTAACTGGAATTTATTTATTGCTTTTTTAAAAGTTTAAACTTTCAACCCTCACCTTGTCAGTTTGTCTACTTCAAGGAAATTTTTGTTTAATTTCATTTCATTTGCATAAT
This sequence comes from Quercus suber, assembly GCF_002906115.3. NCBI lineage: Eukaryota > Viridiplantae > Streptophyta > Magnoliopsida > Fagales > Fagaceae > Quercus > Quercus suber. Next base: position 14,285 of record NW_027070568.1, on the reverse strand, counting down.
AATACTTCTGTGTTTTTAATTTGTATTTGCAATTGTTTTTAGCATTCAGACACAGTGGACACTGGACATTGTGCAACCACACTGGGACAAGGGGTCATGGATCCTTAAAATTTTTATTAAAAAAAATCTTAAATAAATTTTAAAATAATATAATGGGCATTGATTACAAATTTTACAACATTGGCAACATATTACTCTCTGAATTCAGATTACAAATTTCAAAGTAATATTATTGCTTAAAAATATATAAAAAATTATAAGAATTTAAGGTTATTATATTCATGTAAATAAAGTAATGTAGGGTCAGTTTTTGCGGCCCAAGCCCAAGGAGGTATGATTTGGAACCCTCTGAGCCAAAACATAAATTTTGTAGAGAGTGGGCGAAAAGGCTAGGCAAATAATGAAAATGACAGTATTAAACAGCACACCAATGAGAGAAGTTGAATTAATGTGCTCTCGGACTAATATGAGTACTCTGTCCGAAGAGAAGTTGTTCATTGATAATCAAGGGTTACAATTGCTGGAGCTACAACCATCTAAGGTACCCTTTCTCTCTCCTGTTTTTCGATCCCCTTCCATCAGAGGTACCCTTCCCTCTATATAGCATTACCTTCTTACATCTCCTCCGTCCACTTGTTCATCATCCAGGCATCACTCGAGTACATGTCCCATCATCCCACTTTAGCCTTATGTGAGTGGCGGTAGCTGAGAAAGCACCGTTCAGGTGTCCTGTCCACATAAATGCGGCCAGAAAGGTAGGTACAGGGCATTAAATGTGGTGGTTGAAGTACGCCTCCTTGATATTCCCCTGTTGCTGTTATCTTCATGTGTGTTCGAGGTTCCTCTCCCTCCTTACACTTGTCAAATAGATCACTTGAACCTCCCATACTCGCGTTTGATCAAACCTCTTCGGATCCGAGGACTCATGACTGCTCGGACGTATGAGCATCTCCTCGGATGGTATACGTGTTCGTCTCCAGGCATCCCATTGGCGTGGGCTTCCGACTGAGGCTTCATCTCCTCGGATGAAGAATGTTCCTCTTTTAGGGCCTTGGGCCGAATAAGCTGGGCTGGGTTTTTTCTCCCCCACATTAGCCCCTCAAAATTGTAGTTTTTCGTACGCATCCGAAGAGAAAAAGTATATATATATATATATATATTTTGTCTCATAATGAAATAATGAAATAAAGAAAAGTAGGTATTTTGAAAAGTAAGAGAGATAATATTTTTTTATATAAATAAAATAGAGAATAGAGAATCATATGTGAGTGCATTGAAAAATGGTTAGCAAAATTACGAAAAATACATTCTTTTCTTATTCTATAATAGAAAGAGAATTTTTGCTAACCTAATGTGAATGCTCTAAGTTTAATAAAAAAAATACGAATTAGGTACATTACATTGGGTATAGTACACTAGGTTCTCCAACAAATGTAAACACATAGTTACATTGAATTTAATTATTATTATTAAAAAATAAATTTTTTTATTTACTTTATATTTCATTGATTAATGCAACCATATATGTCGGAATTTGAATTAAATAACCCCCAATATATTGCATGTAAGGTACTTGCTATACCTTGTAAAATGAGATGACATTAGATCCAGTAATGGTCTTTTGTTTTGTTGTAATCCTCTGTTTCTTTCTTTTCAATAAAAGTAGATTTATTAAAAAAAAAAATTTAAGTTATTGTACTTAAATTTTTTCCATTAAAAAAAGAAAATAAGAGATTCATTACTTTAGTGACAAATAAGTAAATAATATTATTATCAAACAATGAATTAAAAAAAAAAAAATCATTTGGAACTAGCCTAATTCATGCCACCAAAGTCTTAAATTAAAAGGGCCAATGACGATGTTGGTCTAATGGCACCTCCGGGTTGTGGGGGTCTTGGGTTAGGGGTGGGGTATATTAAGTGTATATATATATATATATATATATTTCTAAACAAAAACTAAAAAAAGAAAAAGAAAAAGAAAAAAATGGTCTTAAATAAAAAAAGAAAGAATAGCAAACCTGATTGTTCTAGATCCAAAGGCCATCATGAGTTAGAAATAGTTTGATGGGAACAGTGGAGTTATTAACTGGTACTGTTTCTGTTTGGGGTATACTTTTTAATTAAATTAATCATATTTTAAATTCAGGTTTTATATGAAACAGTGAAAGTACAGATGAAATCGGTGGAGGTGGTTGGAAAGAATTGATTTTCCATTTAAAGTTAATCATTATCCCGTAAAATTGAGTTTGTCTTTTCTAGCAAAATACTACAAATGGAACAGACCCCCAGTCCCTCTGCTTTAGAACTTCACTATTTATATTAAATGAAATTGATGTTTTTGTTTTTGTTTTCAATCAATAAAAAAGTCTTATGTGTATGATCATTGACTTGACCCATTTAAATTTGCTATTAATGATATAGCCATATGGGGCATTTTTGGACACATTAGGATTATCCGTGTTATTAAACAACATTTTTACCAAGCGCACGATTTGAATCCAGTAACTCTTGATCTCGCAAATGTAATTGAGACTCTTACCAGAGCGTCACGGCCAAGGGATAAAAGTAAGATGTTTTTGTTCATTTGAATGGATTATTTTATCATTGTTGTCCTTTTTCTTTTTAAGGTCCCCAGCATTTCTTACTGGATGTTATTTTTTTTGATAATCTCATTTCTTACTACTGGATGTATTGGATCCTTCTGGTCCAGTTGTTATGCAGGGCTTTTGAGACTAGAAACCAGATAAATTTGCTTTGAAAAGGAATTTAAGTTATAAAAGAAATGAAAAAAGGGTGGAACTTTGATCTTATTACTCAAATATGCTTGTTCACCTAAAAGTAAAAAGGACAAGGCTTGTGTCCAGTGAAAATTTTCACGGGACATGTTCGGATTCGAATAAGTGTCCAAGAGTGGACACGTGTCCAGTGGAAACTTCCACCGAACACAAGCCAAATCCAAGTAAAAATATCAAGGAAGTCAACATTTTTCCTAAAACGGCTAGTGTCTATTTATATTTTTATTTTCTTAAAAAAGTATTAAAATAAGTTTGTTTCAGTTTTATTTGTTTTTAGTTTAGCCATTTTAATTCATATTTATGTGACATTTGGTCTTTGAGATGAATGTTGCAACTTTATTAAAACTAGTTAGTCAAATTAGTTAAGATTACAGTATGAAGGTGAGAAAAAACATATTCTATCTATACTGATAAGCAACTAATATATCTAATTTATTAAGCAAATTTGGTAAAACCAAATAGGGATACATGTGACGAATTTGGTGTGTATACAAATTTCTGAAATTTAAACTACAAAATTTTAAATATCAATTACAAAAATAGAACTAAACCCAATTTTAGATAACAATTATATACTCATTGACAATTTAAATTGAATTCTATCACAATATGCTGTTCCCATTCTTAATTTATTAGTGTCCTCTTTATTCTGAATCTGAAATCAGGTTGAGGGGTTGTGGATATTTTTCATTTCATATTCTAGGGATTGCATTTTAAGTAATAAGTAAATGTTGACAGAGGATAGTAGCTTCCATGTTTTAAAATCTTTTTGCCTTTGAATTAAGAATCCACTTGGTGCAATGCCAACTACAGCTCGTTAAAAATTGTTTATTTATTTATTATTTTTTTTGCAGAAAATTGAATTGCAAGCAAGCCTTAACAAATCTACGTGGCATAGGAGTTGTCACCACGTGGAGAGGAAAAGATTCTATTCGTTTGGTTGGGGACTTTCTTGATTTCAGGCCCATTTCCAGCCGTCAATCACGATATCTGAGTGATTTCCAATCAGCAAATAGAATTGCACTTTGCGTTTTTTGTTGCACTAATTTTAGTTTCTTAGATTTAGTTTTCTTCGTTCTTGTTATGATACTTCTACCGGCGGAGGGATTTGTAACTGAATTGATATATTTTTATGTATGAAGTGTTTGAGAGTTTAGAAGAAAAAATTTGATATACAAATTAGCAGCATGTTGTAATTATTAAAACAAAAAGACTTGATATTGCTGTGCACCATTGGCAATGATGGTTATTTTATAAGTATTAAGTTTATGTGAATTGAGAGTCCAAGATCAGTTCAAGTTTTCAAGGGAGAGTTTCGTACACACACACATATACTTAAATTTAAATTAGAGTAGAATTTTTATCTTCTATTTAAAAAAAAAATGATAATATATGACTATGTGAGAATGTTCTTTTTTACTCGTTTGTAATGCTACATGCTTTTATTATGATAGCATGTTGAAAACTCTCATTCTCTCCCATTTGCTTTTATTTATAATTGCATGATTAGGATTTAGGATAGTGTTTGATGGATTGAGAGTTAAGCTGTTTTTTTGGGCCTTTGAGGTCAACTGTACGAACAAATCGAATTTTGGGGGGCTATACTTTGTTTGATTTGGTTGCATAAAAGCATAGAATTACTCTTAGATTTGATGTTGTCGTGAACAAAAAATGAGTGTCACAATTTTAAATTCTAATACCTTTTTTGTGTTAGATTATTTAACTTCGATGCAAAGGGATAAACCAACGAAAAAGGTCGACACATTCATTCATGTTGATGCTGTCTATATATAATGCAAACCACTATGAGTAGCGTGCTTCTAGTAATCATGTTGGTGGCCTTGTCTATGGTGAATAATGATGTTAATAATGGATATAGGGAAGCAATAATGTAGCTCATGAGCTGGGTCAATGGGCTTTGACATGTTAGGTTTGGTTGTCAACTATGTAATTTTACTGTATTGTCAGCCTTTGGAAGAAAGCTCTTGTTGGTGATGCATGTACAGTTTGATTTGGTGCAATTTCAATTGACTTTTACAGAGTTTTACTAGGAAAAAGGACAGCAAAATTCTGTCCGGTTTACTTGCTTCTTTCTTTGGAATATACATGATACTACGATAGTATGAATCGTATGATACATTCAAGAAGAGCGTAAATTATACTCATCCGGAATCTAAAAAATATCCAATTTTTCCATTTCAAAAACTACTTTATTTATTATCTATACCATTTTATAATATACCTAATATTTTAATTTTTATTTTACATTACAATATATTATAATAATATATCTACATAGTAAAATAATATAACCCAATACCCAAATAAAAAATTATTTTAAAAAAATGTTATCTTGTTACAGTACCATCATAAAAGTAGGTGATACTATAGCTCAATGGTAAAATTTTTTAAAATTGGAAGTGCGGATATGGCAAGATTTATGGGATTTGATACTAAATTTTAGCATATTTGAAGTTTTAGCATGCCAGATACTGATACTATGAAGATTGAAATTTTGCTATAAAAAAAAAAAAATTTCAGCCACATGACACTGTATAGCACTTTGTATAGCTGCTTTTGAGTCATTGACCAATGCGGCACAAACAATATTTATTTTTTTAAATGTTTGAATATAATTGAAGGATTTGATATAAAAAGTATACCTATGTTTTGTTCCTAAAAAAAAAAAAAATATTTGTCAATATTTTAGGAAAACTTTGATGCTTCAACAGTTCAACCCAACCTGAAAACTAGCATACCATATTTTGGGCAAAGTAATGAGGTAAAATAGTTAGGCCCAATGGTCTAAACTCGAAAGTGTGCCTTGGAATGGCTGGACTATTTATAATACTAAAGCCCAGTTACAGACAGACATGCACAAGCGGACAACTGAAATAAAATGGATCTCAAGGTACTAGGAAGGAGAGGTGAAGCAAATTTGACCCAATCGGAAATCTTAGAAATTTGTTCCAACCCAATTTGCACATTAGGCTTTTTCACTCTTCTCAACTCTAAGCTTGATCCTATTTAACCTCTTAATAAGATAAATACCCAATTCCTTAATAAATTAAAACGTATTATGTCCATTTCTAGCAAAAACAAAGAAAAAGCAGTATGTCTTCTTCATTTTTTATTTCATTGTCTAGTTTCTTATGTTAACTTTCTATTGAATTTTAAAATGTATAATAGGAGTAAAGTTTTATTATTGAAATCAACACAATCGAGAAGAGAGGGTACAGGCTAACACTCTGATCAATCAAGAACATTAGCATAATTTAATTATAGTCTAAATTTAAACCTAAGATTCGTTAACTTACCCTAACACTAAACTTCTTTTCTAAAAAAAACCTCATAAGTGAGTTTGCTTCACATAAAAGAAGAAGAAGAAGAAGAAGAAGAAGAAGTGAGTTTGCTATTCTAAAGAAGAGGCAAGGGCACTAGTGTTGATCAATAATGTTGAAAATTCCATTGGGTCCACCAGTTAAGAATTAGAATCCAATTGGAACAAGTAACCTAATTAGAAGTTTGTACACGTAATCTCATTAGTCTTAAAAAGGTGCCCAATTTGTGCTCAATTACTTATTTGATTGGTCTACAAAGAATTATTTTTAAGGGTGTCTCTAACTTTCTCATTTCAGTTCTCAATCTTGTTATTTTATGCGACTCTTCTTTTCTTCATTCACATGTAGTCCAACATGGACAAATATGTACAAGTTCCGATGCTGATAGAATCTCTTACAGTTGCATTAGGTATTGAAGGCAGTCTTTTTAGATAAATAGAAGCAAGCCTTCAACAACAACATAGAAGCAACAATCCCTATCCAAAAAAAAAAAAAAAAAAGAAAAAGAAAAAAAGAAGAAAAAAGAAGAAGGAGCAACAATCATATGGAGAACCAAATAAACACCCAAATGGAGCAAAGGAAGGGCCGCAGATTGGTACTATTTCCATTGCCATTCCAAGGCCATATAAACCCCATGCTACTACTTGCAGCCATTCTTCACTCCAAAGGCTTCTCAATCACCATAATACACACAAACTTCAACTCTCTCAACACTTCACACTATCCCAACTTTACATTCCACTCCATCCCAGATGGCTTATTGGAATCTGAAGCCTCTTCATCAGATCTTGTAGCCCTTGTTAAACTCCTCAACATCAAATGTACAGATCCTTTCCGGGACTGCATGGATAAGCTCTTGTCTGATGCCTCAGAGGAACCTATTTCTTGTTTAATCTCAGATTCTCTCTTTTACTTCACTCAAGCTGTTGCTGACAGTCTTAAGATCCCAAGGGTTGTTTTGAGGACTGGTGGTCTTTCCTCTTTTGTTGTTTTTGCTGCATTTCCCCTGCTAAGGGAAAGGGGTTACCTCCCCATACAAGGTATGTGTTCCTTCTCATTTATATGTATGTAGGATATAGGAGAGAAAAACTAGGAATGAAGTCTAGATGGATCCAATACAATGCTAGTCTGAACATGTTCGTGTGATTTATAACACTGTCTTTGAGGAATCGCTTTTGGTTGCTCATTTGTTAGTTGTTACTGGATGATTTGTTAGTGAACATTTTATGAAAGTTTTTATGGGATTAAAAAAAAAAAAAAACTAATTTGTGGATAATTTTTTCTTTTTCCATGATAGTGGTATCAAAACTTTCTTAAAATAGTTCATTAACTAATATTTTAAGGACACTTGTTAATTGGACTCAAATAATACTTTCTTTTCTAGATGTCTTGGTGTGTTCCAAGATGCCTTCCAAGATGTCTTGGTGTATGGAAAAATGCCTTAGGAAGACTTCTATTTATATGAGTTTGGAGGTAGGTGAGCGACATGTGGTGGAGTTTGATTGAAGGATTGTTAAGACTTTTTTTTTTTCCAAAATACATGGCATTGTTTGATTGGCCGAAATATCTTGATTTTCAAGGTGGCACATGTTAGCGATTGATTGGGTCGCTTATGTCATCGCTTACATGCGCCGGATGTCATTGCTTACATGTGCTAATGTGTGACATGTGTCATTGTTTACACACGCTAGGCTACTTATGTCATTGCTTATATGTGCCGATGCATGATTGGTTTTTTGCATGTTTTTTTTATGTCTTTATTTCAACGACACTTGACAAATTTTTGTTGGTTTTTGAATAGTGATAGTAAAATCTAGTAACAGTACGTGGCGCTTTATAATTGAATGTACTTTGGAGACTTGGTAGTATGATGTGTTAGATTGTAATATGTTGGGAATTTTCCCTCTCTACCCCTGGACAACTTGGTTAGTCATATATCTAAACTAGAAGTCTAGAATCATTTATATTTCAATCTCAGTGACACCAGTTGGCTTTGGACTTATTCGGTTTGGGGCATTTGAAGGGTCTACAAGAGTTTCACTTGTTATATTATGATGTACTTTTAAGTTTTGAGCATTGGCACAAAAAGTATTCTCTCTTTGAGAATAAATAAATTCAAAGTCCTTATGTATTAAAATTTAATTAAAGAATTTAATATAAATCATTTAAAAAATTGTACCTAAGTTTTGTTATTATTTTAATAGGAAAACTTTGATGCTTCAACCAACCAAAAAACTAGCAGTCCAGATTTTGGGCAGAGTAATGAACTAAAATAGTTAGATCAATGGTGGCAAGTTCACCTTGGAATAGCTGGACCAATTTTGCAAAACTCGAACTATAAAATATGTGTGTGTATATATATATATATATATATTTTTTTTTAATGAACTCGAAGTATAAAATTTTTGTCTCAAGTGACGATTCCTTTGACATATTCTTTTCTTAAATCACATGTCCAAACTCCAACATGGACAAATATGTACAAGTTCCGATGCTGATAGAATGCTCTTATAGAATCTAATTAAATTTCGGGTCCGCTTGGCGTTGAAGGAAGTCTTTTTTGATAAATAGAACTATAGAAGTAAGTCTTCAACAACAACATAGAAGCACAATCATATGGAGAACCAAATAGACACCCAAATGGAGCAAAGGAAGGGCCGCAGATTGGTACTCTTTCCATTGCCATTCCAAGGCCATATAAACCCCATGCTACTACTTGCAACCATTCTTCACTCCAAAGGCTTCTCCATCACCATAATACACACAAACTTCAACTCTCTCAACCCTTCACATTATCCCAATTTTACATTCCACTCCATCCCATAAGGCTTATTGGAATCTGAAGCCTCTTCATCAGATCTTGTAGCCCTTGTTAAACTCCTCAACATCAAATGTACAGATCCTTTCCGGGACTGCATGGATAAGCTCTTGTCTGATGCCTCAGAGGAACCTATTTCTTGTTTAATCTCAGATTCTCTCTTTTACTTCACTCAAGCTGTTGCTGACAGTCTTAAGATCCCAAGGGTTGTTTTGAGGACTGGTGGTCTTTCCTCTTTTGTTGTTTTTGCTGCATTTCCCCTGCTAAGGGAAAGGGGTTACCTCCCCATACAAGGTATGTGTTCCTTCTCATTTATATGTATGTAGGATATAGGAGAGAAAAACTAGGAATGAAGTCTAGATGGATCCAATACAATGCTAGTCTGAACATGATCATGTGATTTATAACACTGTCTCAGAGGAATCGCTTTTGGTAGCTCATTTGTTATTTGTTACCGGATGATTTGTTAGTGAACATTTTATGAAAGCTTTTATGGGATAAAAAAAAAAAAAAACTAATTTGTTGATAATTTTTTCTTTTTCCATGACAGTGGTATTAAAACTTTCTTAAAATAATTCATTAACAAATATTTTAAGGACGCTTGTTAACCGGACTCAAATAATACTTTCTTTTCTAGATGTCTTGGTGTGTTCCAAGATGCCTTCCAAGATGTCTTGGTATATGTAAAAATGCCTTAGAAAGACTTCTATTTATAGGAGTTTGGAGGTAAGTGAGCGACAAGTGGCGGAGTCTGATTGGAGGATTTTTAAGACTTTTTTTTTCCAAAATACATGCATTTTTTGATTGGCCGAAATGTCTTAATTTTCAAGGTGGCACATGTTAGCTATTGATTGGATCGCTTATATCATCGCTTACACGTGCCGGATGTCATTACTTAGACGTGCTAATGTGTGGCATGTGTCATTGCTTACACGCGCTGTGCTACTTATGTCATTGCTTATACATGTCGATGTATGATTGGTTTTTTACATGTTTTTTCTTATGTCTTTATTTCAACGACACTTAACAAATTTCTGTTGGTTTTTGAATAGTGATAGTAAAACTTAGTAGCAATATGTGACGCTTTGTAATTGGCTATACTTTGCAGACTTAGTAGTATGATGTGTCAGTTTGTAATAGGTTGAGAATTTTTCCTCTCTACACCTGGACAACTTGGTTAGTCATATATCTAAACTAGAATCATTTATCTTTCAATCTTAGTGACACCAGTTGGCTTTGGACTAATTCGGTTTGGGGCATTTGAAGGGTCTACAAGAGTTTCACTTGTTATATTATGATGTACTTTTAAGTTTTGAGCATTGGCACAAAAAATATTCTCTCTTTGAGAATAAATAAATTCAAAGTTCTTATGTATTTAAATTTAATTGAAGAATTTAATATAAATTATTTAAAAAATTGTACCTAAGTTTTATCATTATTTTAATAGGAAAACTTTGATGCTTTAACCAACAAAAAAACTAGCAGTCCAGATTTTGGGCAGAGTAATGAACTAAAATAGTTAGATCAATGGTGGCAAGTTCACCTTGGAATAGCTGGACCAATTTTGCAAAACACGAACTATAATTTTTATTTTTATTTTATTTTATTTTGAACTCGAAGTATAAAATAATTTTTGTCTCAAGTGACGATTCCTTTTGACATATTCTTTTCTTAAATCACATGTCCAAACTCCAACATGGACAAAATATGTTCAAGTTCCGATGCTGATAGAATGCTCTTATAGAATCTAATTAAATTTCGGGTCCGCTTGGCGTTGAAGGAAGTCTTTTTTGATAAATAGAACTATAGAAGCAAGTCTTCAACAACAACATAGAAGCACAATCATATGGAGAACCAAATAGACACCCAAATGGAGCAAAGGAAGGGCCGCAGATTGGTACTCTTTCCATTGCCATTCCAAGGCCGTATAAACCCCATGCTACTACTTGCAACCATTCTCATTTATGAATGAGGTCTAGATGGATCCAATCCAATGCTAGTCTGAACTGTTGGAAATAAAGTCTAGAAGATTGCTCAAATTAATTAACAAATTTACAAAGAAATTTCAATAATATATTAGTAAAACAAGGATATGCTTATATTAACTTATAAAACAAAATAGAAAAGTGTAAAAACATATAAAATTAAGGATTAAGTAAAAACTTATTGCCGATGCATGGAATTAAATCAGTTGTCCTTAAGAAACGATTTGGCTCCCACTAGAGTGCATATGGCTTAGGTGGTCACTCTCCAGGATACAATGGCAATGCTTTTAGTGTGCACTCACAAATAGAGTTTCGAACTCGTCTGATATGCCCAAATTGAATATATTTAGTGTATGATATAGGGGGAAAAAAAATATAAGAGTAATATGTTTTTGATCGTTTGCAACTAGTCTCATATATATAGAATTTGATAGTCTTGGGGTTCTTAAAAGGAAGTAGCCAAGGATGATTAGAGTGAAAAGGGAAAGATAAAAACAAAGGAATTTCCTTTCCCATTGATACTGCAAGCTGCTGTGTATTTTTTGCAAATGAAGGGAAGGTGTGGCTGAATAGTTGCTAAGGAAATACAAGATGATTGTGGTTTTTGTTTGCTGCCAAAAATTCCCATGCCAGCCAAGGAAAATTCTAGAGCATGGGCTTGGGCTTTCTAACAAAAAACTATGTGCTGAAGCTTTGAACATACCCAATAATCCCCCACATGTTTTAAAATTTAATTTTTATCTTTCAAAAATTGGGCAATCACAAGATGAATTAGTGTTGATGTCTTGTGGACTTGAATCAACACTTGGTATTCATAGTCTAGAGTTCACAAAATCTTGGTGATACAAGATCTTGAACCAGTTTCATAAGCCACAAGAATATGAACATTTTTGCTTGTGAATTCTTAGATGAGTTCTTGATTTGGCACATTTTGGCCATGCGCCCCACCTCGATTTTCATGAGTGCTCTAGAAAGTTTTCCCTCACTCTCATAGGAGGTGGCCCCACCTCCAAACTCACATAGTAGAATTCATCAAGTGTGTGCTACCACACACCACCTATAAAGGCTATGAATTCATTAAGAGTCATAAAAATCAACCTCGCTAGTTTGGTAGTAAGTACTATCTACACCATAGTAGGGACAGTGAGATCTCATTCTCACTGATAGCGTTATTTTGAATATCTCCATGATGCCCATTGAACCTTTTGTTGATATAGGTTCAGTTGTCATCATGGGTGATTCACTCAATGGGCTTAAGTCCCATCCCCTTTGATGTATCATAGACAAATTGTTTAGTTAGCCCTTTGGTCAGAAGATCCACAAGATTATTTTTTGACCGTGCAAACTCCATGGAAATTACACCATTACTTATGAGTTGCCGCACTATATTGTGCCTTAGGCATATATGCCTCTTCTTCCCATTATAAATTTTATTTTTTGCACTCACAATTGCAGCTTGGGAATCACAATGATATTGATGGTAACGGCTTATCCCATTTTGGAATATCAACAAGTAGATTTCTAAGCCATTCAGCTTCAGTACCTGCATTTTCTAAAGCACAAACTTAGGCTCCATAGTTGATTTAGCATTACAGGTTTGTTTAGAAGACTTCCAAGATATAGCTCCTCCACCTAAGGTGAAAACATAACCACTAGTGGGGTTGGTCTCATTGTTATTTGATATCCAATTTGCATCACAATAGCCTTCTAATACTGTTGGATGACTTGTATATATAAGGCCCAAATTCAAGGTGCCTTTCAAATATCTGAAGAGACGAGTTTGTACATTCCAATGTTCATAGGTAGAATTATGTGTATATCTACTAAGTCTACTAACAATATATGCAATGTTAGGGCGTGTACAATTCATTTGAAACCTCATACTACCAATAATTTTAGCATACTCAAGATTGTGCAACAGGAGACCCTCTATTTTTCTTTATATGTACGTGGAGTTTTCACAAGGTCACAATTAAAATGATTGAATTTTTTAAGTAATTTCTCAACATAGTGTGATTAGGAAATTATAATCCCTTCTCTATTTTTTTGATTTTTATTCCCAAAATTGCATTTGCCACTCCAAAGTCTTTCATATTTAAGTTTGAAGAAAAAAGATCTTTAGTATTTTTCACAACATTTATATTAGTTCCCAAAATTAACATATTATCCACATATAGGCATATAATAATACCATTATCACCAAAAAATTTACTATACACACATCTATCAGATTTGTTCAAAACAACTCCATTAGAAATTAAAGTGTTATCAAAATTTTCATATCATTGTTTAGGAGTTTGTTTCAAACCATATAATGATTTTCTAAGTTTACACACTTTATTTTCTTGTTCTTGAACCTCAAAACCCTCTAGTTGGTTCATGTAAATTTCTTCATCTAAATCACCATTTAAAAATACTGTTTTGACATGCATTTTGTGAACAGTCATTTCTTTGAGAGAGAGTGTTTATATTGTTAGTACTAATAAAAATAAGATAGATAGGGGAAACAAAATATTATTTTTATCGTTGAAATATATTACCTTGAAATATGATGGATGATCTTATTCTTGTTTCTAGAATAAGAAATTATATCTTTGTCTACGAAAACTTAAAATGTCCCCCATTTTATCATTTCGTCCATTTTTATTAAACTTTTTGTTGATTTGTCTAATAGAACACATGCTAAAGAAGAAGGAAAAAAACAAAAACTTGAAATATATTTTAGGGGATTCTAAAAAAAGAAAAGAAATATATTTGGGGGACAAAAACAATATCATTGTGGTTCTATTTTTGTCCCTGGAATATCATCCATGTTTTATTTTTGTCTCTAATATCATTAAAATTTTAAGGGAAAGTTTATAAAAACCTTAAGGGTATTGATTTAGGAAATATTTTTATAAACTTTTTATGGGAAAAGAAATAAGTAACTGAATTTATTGATAGATTTTTATATATATTTTATAAAAGTGGTGTAAAAACTTTTTCAAAATTGCCAATTAACAAATGTCCGAAGGGAATTTCTTAACATAAACTAATTTTTAATTTTTGTCCCTAAGCTTAATAGAAATGGATGATGGAGGGATGAAAACTAAAACATTTTTAAAATTTTAGGATAAATATAGAACCCTTAAAATTTTAAGGACTAAAATAGAAACTGGAATTTATTTTAGGAATAAAAAGTATATTTTAACCTAAAAGTAGATAGCCTCAATGCTGACTCGAAGCATATCTTTCATCATTGGAACAGTGAGGCAACCAATTTTTATGGCAGCGACATATGTGTGGTGAGGATTTTTGGTTTGGGGTGAAATTGTGATACCAATATATATATATATATATATAT